>NC_068291.1:41049522-41353897 GCF_025860055.1 Xyrauchen texanus
TCTTTCAAACAGTTGGGCCTGGATGGCATCTGTGACTTGCAAATTCCAACATTTGCCTTCAGTCCTCTTTTTCTTATCACCACAATTCAAAGAAACAATGTAAATTTGAAAGCAAGAAACTTTCACAATAATTGTTAGTCAAGGCATGCTGTGAATTTATATGTACAAAAAAGCATTGATAATATTGGCTCAATATAAATATATATATATATATTTTTTAGTGCAAGAAAATCTCTTTGATGTCAAACAGACATGTGCACACTGAATAACTAGAACAGAATTCTAGTAAAAGTATTTACCTGCAAAGCGAGATTGGGGTAATGGTAAAAATCTAGGTGTTTTCTCCAATGAAAGAACACAGTTTAAGGTATTAACATGACCTTACATGTTGGCTTACGAAGCATAATAAGTGTAAGCATGTGCATGTAAACGGAGTCAATCAGCTGACACTTTTCTCAAGGCATGCATGATATCATTTCTTATGGAGTCATTTCTAAGGAAGCTCCAAACAATCAGCCACCGTTCATTACACGCAAATATTCACATTCTATGACTTGATCTGTGATCGGTAAAAAGCAGATCGGTCACGTTGCAAAAGACGCACGGCTCGTTTAAGACTTGAGCAGCACTGTCATGGCATCCTGAAGTGTGTGGAATACTGGCATAGTGTTGTAAGACAACAAACTTGATTTAGCACTTAAGAACGATGCAATAGGAGAGATATGGCGAATATGAAAACTAATGTGGCGTTTCACACACGACAAGCCAAGCGGAAAACAGTGCAAGCTGTGAAAGGACCTTATTATCGTTCATGGTGATAGTTTCTCAGTCTATGCTGGGCATAGGCATCTCAGTTATAATGCGAGTTACAAGATGTGGTGTAATTCAAACATCTTTATTAAATGTCACCCGATTAACCAACATTAACAATACAGCAACTGTAAAGTCCAGAAACATAAGCACTCACCGCTTTCCTTTCATCTCTTGCCTACATTAGAGAGCGCGTGTTCCCCTCTTTAAAGTTCAAGCAGCAACAAGTGAAAAATGAACTTTAATACAATCATCAACAAAATGAAAAGGCAGGGAAGGAATTTGTAAATATAATAATACTTTATACAACATTAAGAAAACATAATTTAATGTATAAAATATGATGCAAAATAGAAATAAAAAAAAAAGGAATAATAATATTTATATGAAATAATGAGAATGAATCAATAACCAAAAATGTCACAGGTGTAATTGCCCCTATGGGTTATCAGTTTGTCTTTAGTTTGACACTAAGCTTCTTTTTTTATAGGGCTATATATCTTAACACAGAGAATAATTTGTTAGCTTATACTTGTTTTTAAGTCTTATTAAACCATTTAAACTTTTTTTGTCAGCAAAAACTAGGCAAAGTGATATTTCTAGGAAGAGGAAATTCAATTAATAGTGACCGTATGCAAAATGCTTACATATAGCCAGTTATGACAGAGATCCTGGTAAAAGGTGAAATGATTGGAATCGGTATCGGCTAAACAGGTGACAAGAAGTTTGGTACTGGGTGTAAAAATCCTGATCGGAGCATCCCTAGTCATTTCCACAGATAATCATCTCAGATTTTACAAAACAGGGCCTATTTTTACAATTCCAGAGTATACTCCTTTTACACTATAACTAATGGTGCGTATACATACAACGCAAATAAAATATTCACCTCGCACGAGTTTGACCGCTGTTTGCATGATTAGCGCAAACCCACGCGTATTCCCCCTTCTTTTCCGGAAAAGGACAGGAGGAGGGCCTTCTACGACTTGGTTCATAGTAAAGTACAACCAATAGCTGGAATCAAATAGACGCTCATATTTTCAGAACTTACCAGGTAGTTCAGCTTCCTCACTCACTTTACTCCAAGCAATGTCTTTTTTCGTCCTGGTGCCCACACACCGCTACAACAATTTTTTCATCCATATTTCAGATTACTTCTGCTACTACTTCAGTACGTCAGTGACATACGGACAATCTCAATGCTGATAGGCTTTCGTGGCAACGCATCATGCTAATTTTTCTCTCGAGTTGAATGATTTTGCGTGTTCGACTCACGCCATTCGCTTAATTCGCGCCACCCAGTGCGAATTCGTGTCTATTCGCATCTTGCATTTACTTTGAATGTAATTGCGCAACAAGATTGGACCGCAAGAGTAGCTTTGTAATAATGACAATCATATCTAATATCAGATATAACAAAATTATCCTATTATAGTAGTACTCAAAGTTTACTATTCTAATCGCTCTGTGCACTGTGTGCATGATGCAAATTTCATCATCAGCACAGGCTGCGGAAAAGGTCCATGTGCGGTCCAGATTTACTCGACATGCGGATAGTCCTCATCTGTGGGCACTGTCAGCGCATGCCAATGAACGTACAAAAAGATTATAACAAAGCAGTAATAGTGCACGTGTGCTTATTAACTTGCAGTCAAAAGGCAACGTGGTCGACGAGGCACGATCCGATGCGTTATGCAGAAAAATTAAGTATTCCTGGGTCTTTAACGGTAAAAAAAAATTGTCATCAGCACAGTCTGTGTGGACTGTCCATGTTTTTCTCTAAATGTGTCCACATTAACTCATGGTCAAAAGAGTATATTTTGAAGAGCTGTATGCGAGACAATCCGGAACACAGAAAAACGAAATATAGCCGAGCCTTCAGGTTCAGTCCCACTGAAATATACTGAGGTTAAAGTGTCTAGCTCATGGGTACAACAGTGGTATTATATGAATCAACTCTAGCAGGGTTTGAACCTACAACCTTTCCACCCCAACACAAAAATTGATCCATTTCTATTCCTCTAAACTATGTAGATATAAATCAAACCAAGGAATCGGGTTGTATGTACAATCAATAAAACTGTAAATAGTCAGATGGACTAAAGTGTCCCATCTAATGTTTGGACCTTGACAGAGATAATAATTTAGTTGATATATTTGGCAGGAGATACATCTCATCCTGACATCGTCCGCAAAGTATGGCTGATAGTGATGACAGGAATATAACAGCCAAGTGAGTTCTGTTAACAACTTTTGTAATGCTTATAACCATAGAACACATAAAGAGGAAAACACTATGACAATAAAAACACTATGGGTGTGTCTCAATCAGCTCCCTAGTTCAGTAGTCAGAGCACTGATCAGGGAGTCTGTCATTTTAAGCACTGCGTCAACCGCAAAAACGTTCCACTGCAATGAAATGTTCGCTTCCTAAAAAATAGCACAATCCACCGTAAAAACCAGGCAGCATTATTGCACACTATAGGTGTCTCAATCAGCTCCCTAGATCAGTAGTCAGGGCACTGATCAGGAAGTCAGCCATTTCTAGGGCTGTCTCAATCGCAAAATCGTTCAGTGCACTGAAACATTTGCTCCCTTAAAAAAAATTCCACAATGCACCTTAAAAACCAGGGAGCACCATTGCTAATTGTCATGTCTTCTGAAGACTCTTTAAAAGAGATGTTGTTTCTAATGTCTTTCAAGTGCAACATGTGCCCAGTATAAGATGGCCAGAGGAAAATGGAGAAATAATAAGCAGATTTAAATGATTGTAATTGTAAAACCTTTAAAAGCCTTTGTGTAGTAAAATATTATATTATTTAAAGCTGATGGGTGTCATTAGGTCCCAACCAATAAGTCAAATCCCTTGTATTACTGCATTATTGTACCACGCTTGTTAAACATATACTGGGTGTATCATGAATTGTCTTTATAAAGGGAATTGGCATTTTGCTACTAAGTCATTCAGGGTAGCAAGCTGCAAGTCATGCCACAGAATAAACTTCGAAATAACACACAATGTTCATTCACACTTGGGGTTTCACATTTTAAGAAATGTTCTTAATAGGGGGCCTGACTACCAACCCTGGAGTCGCAAGTTCGAATCCAGAGCGTGCTGAGTGACTCCAGCCAGGTCTCCTAAGCAACCAAATTGACCCGGTTGCCAGGGAGGGTAGAATCACATGGGGGTAACCTCTTCGTGGTTGCTATATTGTGGTCTCGCTCTTGGTGGGGCACGTGGTGAGTTGTGCGTGGATTCCGCTGAGAATAGTGTGAAGCATTCACGCGCGCTATGGTTTCGCAATCAACAAGCCATGTGATAAGATGTGTGGATTGACGGTCTCAAACGCAACTGTGATTCGTCTTCCGCCTCCTGGACTGTGGCGAGTCACTACGCTACCACGAGGAACTAGAGCGCATGGGGAATTAGGCATTCCAAATTGGGGAGAAAATCAACAAAAAAAAAAAGTTCTTAATCGACAATCATTAACGTCAATTAATGAAAAGCGTTACCAATACATTTTTGTGTGACAGATATTCAAAAGGAGATCAGCCGTGTCTGCTATTGCATCTTGCCGCGTGTGAGAAGCAATTTACGATATGTCTAATATGCCGTTTTGTCATTAGGCCTATTTATTATCTTTCTGATTTCATTCTTAATTCAGTATTTCAGCACCTGCTTATATATGCTGTGACACATTAATAGGGATGGGATGATATATCACAAACCAAAAATATTACTAACCATATCGAAGCAAAACTCGACATTTCAAAATTTCCAAAATTGATGGATCATTATATTTATAATCCCATGAAACGGAAAACAAACATCATAATCTCTCTATCCCTTGATTTTACCCCAACTGCGCTTTATTTTTTTACACTGTTTACAGGGTTTTCACAAGGTCCTTGAAGTGCTTGAATCTAGCTTTTAGAAATTCAAGTCCTGGAATACATGAACAAAATACCAGAAATTCTGTGTAATGTGTGTCCATCAAAGATGAGATCCTGCATTCCAATATCCTTTCAGTTTTTTAGTCAGATAAAAAGTTAAAAGAAATAGAAAGGATGTGCTAAAAAATAGACTTCTCTCTCGTTAATAAACCAGTACACCTGTGCGAGTCTGCGAGATGCACGTTGAACTCTTAAAGTGACAGTAACCTTTTTTGCGCTTGTTATACAAAGAAACTGAAACTCAATATTATTGCGTGTAAATTGTACACATTATTTAAAAAATGGACAGCTCATATCATATATATACACACACATACAATTTCATGATATAATATTAACTTATCTAATGTAGAATAATTATATTATTTTATTAAGTTAAAATGTGATTATAATAATGATGACACAAAATTATATATATACTTTCACCTACTTTTTTCAGTTCTATTGCTTGCTCTGCACCTGATAAGCCTGAATGTAGCCCACTATTTTTGAAGACTTATTTGTTTCTGATCTTTTCTAATAGAGAAACTTTTATTATTTAAACTTTGAGCATTTATATTGTGTATTTAAGAAATGTATTTTGATGAGAAATTATACTGTGCATTTTGCACAAGCATTTCATATAAAAACAATATTTTCAATCTGCCATGCTTTGTCATTTCAATGTTATTATATCGAATTAAGATTATATTGTGAACTTCATATCATTTATATCTAATAGAATCTTGAGATAACATATCTCTACACAGTAACATAAAATGTTCTTATTTTTCTTTTATTACTGTGACCCCAAAAAATTTTAATTGGAGGCATGAGTGCTCCTAAACAATTTCTAGTGTAGAGCCCTGGACGGTCTGTGACTGGTGCTACTTTAAGCTTCCTCACCAAAACACTTACTAACTACTTGTGTTTGCTGGGTTGAGGAACCTGGCTCTGTAGACAACATTTGCCTTGCCGTAAATAGAAATAAAAAAATAAGCCAATACTTTTCCATTCAGTCCTTTATTTTAAAAGAGAAATGTATCTAAATTAGGGCTGGGCGATAGGACGAAGTAATCGGATATTGACAATATCTGACATCAATTGCATCAGTCGACTGTGCAAATGGGGATGGAGGAAGAGGGAGATGGTAAATGTTTGCATTCGGGGCGGTGGTTATAAACGATTTTTGGACCAATTTGCTCCTTTGAAGTGCAATTTGAATTTTAAAATATCTTTGGCATGGATACGGCTGTATTTTTTTTTTTAAATGTATAATACAAATATTAATTAAACATGAACAAAACAAAGAGCTCCGACGATATACAATCACTGAGCACTGCACACCTACTTATTCATGTGATTATCTAAACATCCAATTGTGTGACAGCAGTGCAGTGCATAAAATCATTCAGTTACAGATCAGGAGCTTCAGTTAATGTTCACATTAACCACCAGAATTAGGAAAAAACATTGATCTCAGTGATTTGGACCATGGCATGACTGTTGGTGCCAGATGGGCTGGTTTGAGTATTTTTTTAACTGCTGATCTCCTGGGATTTTCACACACAACAGTCTCTAGAGTTTACTCAGAATTGTGCCAAAAACAAAAAACATCCAGTGAGTGGCAAATCTGCAGAAGTAAACGCCTTGTTGATGAGAACGACCAGACTGGTTTGAGCTGACAGAAAGGCTACGGTAACTCAGATAACACCTCTGTAAATTGTAGTGAGCAGATTAGCATCTCAGAATGCACAACACATCAAACCTTGAGGCGAATGGCTACAACAACACAAAACCACTGTACAGTACATATATTCCCTTAACACAGTATGTCTGTATTATATTCCAGTCACATGATAATTCTCTCATCATTTACTCATTCTATCTCAAACTTGTATAACTTTCTTTTGCGGAATGCAAACGAAGAACAGTTTTGGACCCCACTGACCAATATTGTATTGATATAAACACATCATACATACTTCAAAATATCTTTGTGTCCAGCAAAAAAAGCAGCATGAGGGTGAGTAAATTATGAGAGAATTATCATTTTTGGGTGATATGACTGAGTCTGACTCTGGGGAAAGTGACCAACTTTCCCACCACAAAGTCCACAAATAATATTCAACACTTGGAGAGATGCTATGTTCAACACAAAAGGAGGAGAATTCATATTTCATATGTTTAGCAGTGTCATTCATTGAATGACACCAAGGACCTTTTTCTATCTCATTCACACTGTAGGGATCAAATTTGATAAATTACTAAGAAAGTGTGTAGCACAACATGCAGTGTAAGAATGTCTTGCCACAGGCCAAAATAACTCAATACAGATTGATCGAATAACTTTGAACAAAAACTATAAGTTATTCTACAGCTAATGTTTTTTTAAATAGACAAAGCATTTATAACAAAGGCTGTGACCATTTTTACTCAGTGTAATAACTTATACACCTTTTCAAATGATATTTTAATCCATGCACAATGATATACTGCTCAGCATGCTGGTATGATGGCTCAGTATTTAGCAGCATGTTGCTACTTGACATTTCCAGGGCTGTGCACACAATCCTATGATTCAGTATTGCCAAATGTGGCTTAAAGACATTTACTGCATGCACAGCTGTGAAATATCCTTATTTATTAACTCTTTTAAAAATCCCAAAATCTATAAGATGTTCTGATCATGAAATGCATTGATTTAAGAGGGTCTGATCATGAAATGCATTGATTTAAGAGGGTCTGTACATGAAATGCATTGATTTAAGAGGGTCTGTACATGAAATCCATTGATGTAAGAGGGTGTGTATATGAAATGCATTGATTTGAGAAGGTTTGCACACAACATGCATTGATTTTAAGAAACAGATTGTAAAGCACCATACTCACCCCATTCCAAAAACTCAGCTATATTCTTCTCTCTTCTGAGTGGCGAGTTGATGCATTCATCATAAAGACAAATGAGCACATCGAGAAGGGTTTCCACACTAAAACACTGTCCATTAGACTGGACAGGGCCATCCAGGATCAGTTTTTCCAGCTTTTTCAAACGCACCACTCCAGACATGATTGAAAAAGAGTGTCGGTCCAAAGAAAATGTAGTGTAATCTTATTTAAAAAAATCAATGCAAAGTCTTTAGAAAGGCTCTGTCAACACCTATAAATAAAACGCACCCATAATCACGCTAAAATGCAGTGCAAAAACTGCATTAAACTCAAACTTAATTTTACTTACATACCTAATAAAAACGTTTCTCTACATCTTTGAATCTAGTGATCAACTCAGTGGAAGTGAAGCAAAACAAGCCAATTATGAAAAAAAACGTACAATTTAAGCCACTAAGATCATTCCCGTTTGTGTCAAAGCTCTTTCATATTCCGTGTTTAGTAATACACATGTATTGGCAGATATTTAAGTGCCTTTATCTGTAGCCACTCAAGCTAACTAGCTAAACAACATCTCGCGACAGAATGTCTGAAATGTCACAGTTTCTCTCGCATACAAACAAAATGAATGTTCTGATATTAACCAACACTAGTGTCAAAACACGTCAAGCGTGTAAACTTTTAAATATCCCCAGTTTGTTAAACTTTAATGGGATAGAATAACTGATGCTACAGATCCGGCTAATAAAGACGTTCGGCTAACAGGCTAATGATTTTAGCTCGTCCTCAGGTAAAATTATCCTAATACTCGAAGAGAATAACATGACAAGCCCTCCAAATGTGATATTCGTGAATTAAATATGTGGAAAATACGGATTAAAAGTGTTTATATCCGCAGAAAGTGAGTTTCGTGAAGTTCTCCAAAGGTACCGACAGAGTTTTCCACAGTTTTAGTCATTTTTCCAAGGATAATTTTCTCATAAAATAAGTCCTGACCGCGGCATAAAGTGTGTCAGATGATAGTGATGATGGTGGTGGTGGTGGTGGTAATGTTGATGATGAAGATGAAGATGAAGCGGAGGACAGTGGAGATGTGGATGCGAGGTGACGGGGTGATTCTCTCTCATCTGCCCGCCGTTGCGGAGTGTTTCAGGAATGATGAGGAGAAACATGGCGACTGGAAGCGCGAGCGCGCGCGCGCACGAACACACACACACACACACACACACATTCATACATATATACATACACATGCACACACACATATGCAGAGATATACTCTATTGAAATAAAGTAAAAGCAAAATCATTGTTAATAAATCACACATGCTCACAGGCACACGCGCAAAACAAGCATTCATACACATATAATTTAATCTACATACAGTACATGCACATAGATAGATAGATAGATAGATAGATAGATAGATAGATAGATAGACAGACAGACAGACAGACAGACAGACAGACAGACGGATTATAGATAGATAGACAGACAGGCAGGCAGGCAGACCAGCTGTTTGGGGAATTTAGAGATGGGGGTGGGTAGTTTTGAAAGGGGCAGGTCGCGGGGTCGTCATCTCAATGGATTCACGCTTTTAATTTGTTTTAAGATAAATTATATATACATATACAGTGGCTCCCAGAGTACACACAGCCCTAACATAACCAGACTGTATGTGTATGTTAAAATACATTGAGAAAAATAACCACACACTAAAAGAACAACATTATATGACATAGGCTATTAAATAAAATTAATCAGAAAAAAAACTAAATAAATAAAAGGCGGTCAGACGTTTCAAACATTAGCGAAACTCGAATTATTTTTGAAAGAATGTGATTGGCGGGACGCTCGATCTAATCTGATTACCGAAACTTTCTCTAAATTTAAGGCATTATCACAGTCATAGATTAAATAATTTAATTATGTTTATATCAGTCGATTTTATTTTATATGTAAATTACATGGGTGCACCTGTATGTATATATATATATATATATATATATATATATATATATATATATATATATATATATATATATATAATCTCCTGTAATGTATACAAATACAATATGAAATAATATACAAAATGGCCAAATGCATAAATGTAAATACAAATATAATTTGATAAATTGAGCAATATCTATTACCTTTCAAGTAAGTGTCCTGATGGTACACTGCTGGTTCAGTGTATTTCATCATTACAGTAATTACTGAAATTTGACCAAGTCTGCAAATACCAGTGCTCCCCCTGGGGACCGAAAAATCCACAGACCATGCCCAGAATGTTTGGGAATTTTCCCTGAGAATGAAAATGTAAAGCAGCGTCACCTGCTGTCAAAAAACGTAGGTGCATGCCAAAGTGACCTTGTTAGAATTATATTGTTGGTTGTAAAACATTTGAGGAATATTAAAAAGCATAATTAATGCAGTGATTGCAAAACTACAATGCAGATTCCACGCTTTATTACTGAGGATCTGTGAATGTGACATTCTAGAGATTAGAAAGCAAAACAGGACTGAGTATTACTGTAATAGTTTGTCTGGCTGGATGTATAATTAAATTTTCCTTTCTATTAGCTGGATGTATAACTTTATTTAATTTATATTAGTCTTGACAGTCAATCAAATAAAGTCTTCCTTCACACCAGAACACATTGGGGACATTTGAGCTTAGTAAGGTCTAGTTTCAATGAGCAGATTCTTTAATGCCCATCATTAGCACCTTTTATGTTTATTGGGGCTCTTGATTAAAAGGGAAAAATACAGGACAGTGTTATTGTTGGTTTAATCCCTCTGATCCCTTTTCATATGCAAGTGTAATATGTGAAAAATCACTTTCAGTCTAGATCATCTAATTAATTGATGTGGCAGAATCTGCAGTCGATAAATCAAGGAAACACAATTGTGAACACCACACCCTCTAAAACAACCGTCTATAGGTATAAATGATAGTTCAGCTTAATTAGTCATTGAAAGTCACAGGCTTAAGATCTTTTTTTTTCATTATGGTGTGTATTCAAATCATTAATCACAATGCAGTCTTAATAGGGCTGTCTCAAGAAATATCTTGCTAGAGTGGAAAGTTCATAATGTACATGGGGCCTTGTATAATTTGATACTACTTATTGTATTATACTGTATTAGCTTGTGTTATATATTGCATTTGTTTTATATTGTAGTTTATATTGTATGTGCATTAGATTAAAATATAATTTAGTGTGGGCTAATGAATTCTAAGTCTGAGACCAGAGTCCAAATGATCATTATTAGATATCTAATAGATAACATTTAACATTCCAAAAACATATTTTGGCCACAAAACACATATCCAGCACACAAAAGTGGGCATTATAGCCATTAATGCAGGTTTCTAGCACATTTTGACTAATTCATTTCCATGACTTTTTCTGTTGTTCATGATAACCGGATGCAAATGTTTAAAAATGCTTTAATAGATGACATTCGCAGTCATTTCTAGCCGATTCCATATTTTAGAGCTAAGCATAACTACATAAATGCACATTCACCAGAGACATTTCCATGATTTTTGGATGAAATTTTAAGATTATATTACTTTCCATGATTATTCCAGGCTCTCATCTTCCTGTTAGTGTTCGGCAATGTAACACACAACAGTGCAATGGATCTTTTTGATTTTTAACTATGTTGCCACATTTTCACCCTGTAAGAATCCTTATTGGTCAAAACAGATGCTAAAGGAAATCTGGCTCTTGTATTATACATGGCTCCAAAATTGATCAAATGTAAAACTCTCAAGTATTGTAAGTAATGAAATGTAGGTCTTAAAATTACGTTTGACAGTTTGGCTGATCTGTAGTGCTGTTGACTTCTTGTTTGAATAAGAATGGCCATGTTGATTTGTAAACATTGGATTATACTTGTCTTGCCCATCCTGACAAACAGTGTCAGATAATAAAATGATTACCATGAAAACGTGGCTATGTAGCGAGTAAATTTGCTTAGCTGTCTGACGTGACATGATCCACCATCAGCCGTTCATGTTCATTGTCTGACATCCGAGGACAACCTGCAGCCCCAATACACAATGCAGACTGGGGTAACTTTAGTCAATTTAGTTGGCAACACAGAAATGGTCTGAGCAGTCCTGCAATAGCACAAGATAATGACCCCCCCTGAGAAATCTCTCTCCAATCCACATCCCCTGAGCACACTCCTGGATTTACCGCCTCTGTTTGTGTAATAATGACTCTCCCTAATAAGACAGCAGGGGTGGTCATTTCTGAATACACTTTCCTCTCTCCTACATCCCTCCAAATGTACTACTGCTTTTACCAAAAATGGTTAAAGTTGGAACAAAAAAAGCAATGTACCAAAATACAGCCAGAATAAATGAAATGAATGCAACAGTTCCCTGGACCATGCGATATTCAAGTTGTCTTATTTAATAGTGAATGTATTTATTTATTGCTAAAATGATATTCATTTAAGCTTTAAAATAATCAAATAAAAATAAAATAAAAAACAGTGTCTGTTATTTACGTTGAAGTCATGCTATGTACCAAAACCCAATGAAGTGAAGGTTAAATAATAGCGATACAATAAAATAAACAAATGCAAACTCAGTAAACTGATTAATTGGAAATTTCTCTTTTCCATAAAAATATTCTGACCATGCATAGGCTTAATAAGAAGGAAAAAAAGACAAAAAAAAGTAATGAGCAATAATAGGTGGTCTATATAGGACATGGCTTTGAAGGGTGCCTTTTTTTAGGTTGCCTCCCCTTTGTGAAGGTGTGAAAAGCCAGATGGGATGCGGGGGGGGCATTTGTATATAAGCCTGAGCGAGTCAAACAGTCATTCAACCAGAAGAGCGACATCACAACTACATCAAGTATGGCTTTGCTCATCCAGCTGTTCATTTGTGCCACATTCATTTCATTTACTGAGGGATTCGAACATGAGGATATGACGCAAGCTATGCTCCAAAAACTTGGACTAACGGAAATGCCCAGGATTCAGAAGCGAGACTTGGAAAATCTGGTCATCCCAGCTCACATCAAGAATAAATATCTGTCCATGCTGAAACTGCATCATAAGAGGAAGAGAAGATCTCTGCCAAGTTTGGCAGGAATTCTAAGAGGCATCCATGGGAGTGCAGGTGGGTTTGATTTTTGATTGGGTTTGAAGATAAGTTTAACTATATATATATATATATATATATATACATTAACAGTTGATGTATTAGGAATGTAAACAATAGCTTAAAATGTATTAGTATATATGTAGAAATTAACATTAACCAAGATTAAGTAGTCCTGTGACAGTACTGCTCGTTGTTAACCATAAGAATAAAACCTTTAAATTTAGTTTGAATGGCTGCAAGCTATTTTGACCATTTTTTTGTTTATTTAAGCAACTGATGAAGTAAATCTACTTGAAACTCAGAGAACTTATTGTGACTAGCTAAACAAATTAAGGTTAGATTAGAGTTAGGGCTAAAAATGTTGCTATAACATAAAGGTTTAAACACTTTTACATCTGTCATAAACAGTAGATTAATGTATCATTTGCATTCACAGATATAACAGGAGAAGTAAAGTACTCTGACACAACTCGTCAGCGTCTTGTGTTTGACATGGAGACGAGGATACAGGAAAACACTGAAGTTACTATGGCCGAACTAAAACTGTACCAAACAGCTGTGCAAACCCCATCTAAACCTGAGCGAAGGCACCACAGACCCATTAACAATGCAAGAGTGAGCATCTACTGGGTGGAAGTGTTGGAAAACGGCTCTAATAGAACATCTCTTGTAGACTCCAGGTATGTCAGACGTCTGTATACAATAAATGCATAAATAAACAATATATGTTATCCAAATGCATGACTTTAAACTCATGTATTCATGTTTGGCATTTCCATAGATTAATTCCTATTCATGAAACTGGTTGGAGGAGCTTTGATGTGACTCAAGCGATTCATTACTGGTCTAAATCGCAAAAAAAGAAGACACCTTTGCATCTAGAGGTTTGGACCGAGGGAATGAGACCAGGGAGCTATGCAGCTGAAATGGCCAAGAGAGTGCGCTTTGCAACACAAGCTCCAAAGGAGAACACCCTAGAGAAGGACATGGATGCACCAGAACTTGTGTTCTACACCTTAAACTTGGATGAATATGGGTGAGTATTGTTAATAAAAAGCAACGTTTTAAATGTAATAATGCAGGGTTAAAAACAACCAAATCAGGGTATATTTAAACATATGCTGGGGTACACAAAAACTACCATTGTCACTACAATTGACCAATTGACCCAACGTTTGGGTAAAAACGAACCCATTATATTTAGAGTGTAGTTTTATACATCGCAGTTCACACGTTACATGTCAATCACTTATTGATTAGCTAACCATCTCATTTCCATGTCAACAGATCGCCGGGTAACTGCAACTCCAGCCCAAACGGCAGCAAGTGCTGTCGGGAAGAGCACTACATAAACTTCCGTGAGCTCACCTGGACGCAGTATTGGATCATCGAACCGGCCGGGTACCAGGCGTTCCGCTGCGCCGGAGGATGCAAGCAGCCCAAGCGTGGTTTCTATGGTTACGGACAGAGGATATGCGCGGCGACGGAGAGCGCACCACTGCCCATGATGTACCTGGTGAAAAAGGGAGATTACACGGAAATCGAGGTGGCAGAGTTTCCGAACATGATTGTTGAGAAGTGTGGATGCTCCACGGACACAATCCCTCACTTATGAAACTGTCTTACGATTTGTTCACAAAAGAGAGGTGATGATGAAAGTGTGTGTGCTTTTTGAAGCCAAATTACACGGTTATTGAACTGCACACGTTGCAAAACCCCACCGAGCACTTGAAAATAAAATTATTTATGAATTATTAGTTTATGTAATGTAAAAGGCAGCAGAAATTGCATAGTGGTTTCAAGTGTTTTTTTTTTTTTTTTAAATAAAATAAAATAATTAATCTCAAATTCACGAGTCATGTTTATGTGCTTCATTAAAACATTTTCATGTATGATTCACAATGCTTACAGAAACTAGTGATATATTGCTAACGCTTTACTATAAGGTTCCTTGTTAACGTGATTGAATTTATATCGTGAACTAACAATTTTTTTTACAGCATTTATTAATCTTTGTTCAAATACAACTCTTCATTGCTAGTTCAGGTTAGTTCATAGTGCATTAGCTAATGTTAACACATACAACTTTTAATTAAAAAAAATCTATTACTATGTGTTGAAATTAACATTAACCAACATGAAATACTGTAAAAGTATATTGTTCATTGTTAGTTTATGTTTAACTGTTGTTAACTAATGTTAACAAATAGAATAACAAATCAATAATTATATACACACGCACGCGCGCACACACACACACACACACACACATATATAGTAAGCTACTGTGCAAAAGTTTTAGGCACTTGTGAAAAATGTTCCATAGTGAGGATGTCTTAAAAATAATGACACGGTTTTCATTTATCACTTAATTTCATACAAAGTTCAGTAAACAAAATAAAAGCTAAATCAATATTCGGTGTGACCACCTTTGCCTTTAAAACAGCACCATTTCTAGGGACACCTGAAAACTGTTTTTTTTTTTTGGTTGTTGGCAGATAGGATGTTCCAAGCTTCTTGGATAATTCCCCACAGTTCTTATATCTATTTCGGCTGTCTCAATTGCTTCTGTCTTTATGTAATCTCAGACTTACTCGATGCCATCTATTGCAGAGTATTCGGTTCTACTATTCTAATCTTTTCTATTTGTAAAATAATTGTTTGGGAGTCTAAAATGTATTTTTCCTATTGACACACTAAGCTGAAGATATAAATAACCATACTAAGACAAATGTTTTTGTGAAACATCTTAAGTGCCTAAAACTTTTGCACAGTACTGTATATATACAGTACTTTATCCAAACGTTCACCTACAAGAGCCGGCTCTTAGAGGCTCGCAAACGACCCATCAGTAATACAAAAGTGAACACTAGTCTTCAAAGACAAAAGACAACTGGCTCTAACAAGGACAGAATGAGATGTGGAAGGTCAGATGTACAACTAAACAAGAGGATAAGTACATCAGAGTCTCTAGTTTGAGAAACACATGTCCTCCGCTGACAGCTTCATTGAATTCTACCCGCTTAACAGAAGAATTGCACAGAAAAAGCCACTTTTGAAGCAGAAAAACAAAAAGAAAAGGTTAGAGTGGGCCATTAAACACAGACATTGGACAACAGATAATTGGAAAAGAGTGTTATGGATCTTAACCCCATTGAGCTTTTGTGGGATGAGCTAGACTGTAAGGTGCGTGAGAAGTGTCCGACAAGACAGACACATCTATGACAAGTGCTACAGGAAGTGTGGGGTGAAATGTCACCTGAGTATCTGGACAAACTGACAGCTGGAATGTCAGATCTGCAAAGCTGTCATGTGAAGGATGTTTTTTATTTTTTATTAGAACTCTCTTTGAATTTTTTTTTTTTTCAAAATGTAATAGTAAATTACATTATTAATGTCCTAACTATACATTATGATCAGTTGAATGAGACTAAAATAACCAATTTCTTTTCATAAGAGCAAAATCTGTACGTTATTCCAAACTTTTGGCCGCCAGTGTATACAGCGGCTCTTGATTGACGTGGCAACAGTAACCAAGGGAGGCGATGCTAATCTTGTTGTTGTTGTTGCTCTTGGAAACGGTCGCGCCAGCAATGGCTGCTTTCTGACATCAACCATGGATCTCTTACAGCAGACATGATTTAATGTACTCTACGTTTCTTTTACGAAAACTTCACCGCTAGTATTTTCAGACGAAAAATGACAGCGATAGGCTGAATTTTAACGTGGAGTATCAATTAACAGTGCGCGAGCAGTGATTTATTTGAGTTGTATCCTGCTAGCATGTGACATTAGCAAAGCCACAATATCAACAGTCACTGATGTAAACACTCATTTAGTCTTTCTTTTACTAGCAGAATCCGCATAATAATCAAATGATCAGGAGTGTTTTTGTTAACTTTTAGGTAGGTAGTTTTGTTTGTGTAGCGAAGTAAAGCTATATGATTTTTAGAGGATCTCTGTAATAAGTTTTTGTTAACAGTTGTGATGTTTTAACTTTCAGAATTAATTTGTCTGAATGTCAGCAGGTGAGAATGGGATACATCTCTCATACTTCATCTTTAAGCTGTTTATTTAGATACACATTACAATCTAAATACTACACATTTACTATTATTTAAAAAAACTAATTAACTTATGTTATGATACACAACAATTAAGGTTCTGTTCTAATTCAAGGTCACTAATTAAATGCAAGCACATTTGTGACATTAACCTGTCTTGAAGGAATAGCTCATCCCAAAATAAAATGTTGTCATTTGTTGTTCCAATCCTGTATGACATTGACGATAGGTCAAAGTGATGCGAGAGCGAAGACAAAAGCTTGTTTTGACGAGGTGTTAAAGAGATACACAAACCCTCTTTCTAAAAAAAAGAAACCAGGCAGAGCATTGACCAGTCCCAGGACATTATTGTGGTATGTTGAGTTATATATAATTCACTAGTGTGTGGCCAGTTATCCTCACCACTTCCATTAAATAAACGTTGTCATGCATTTTTTCTAGCTTCAGACAGTGAAGAAAAACCTATATTTGAGTAAAGCCCCTGAAGATGATGAAACTATCCTCCTTAACACGTACGATCTGGCTCAGGGCAGCCCCAGATTCACCAAAAACAGGCACAGAGAGAGGGAGGCCCTCAGAGAAGACCAACATAAACAATTCTGCCAATGAGGAGGAGCCCATGTTGGCCGAGGGGAAAAAGCAAAAGGATACTACCACCATTACCACCTCCTCCTCAAGATGAAGAAGACAATGACAGGAGACCTGAAATAAATGGGGAACAGAAAAGCTAGAAAAGGGAAGAGTAAAAGAGGAAAGGCTGTCATTGGACACAATGGAGCAAAGGTGGGGGACTCGAGTTACATGACTTCACTCGAGTCTGATTCAAGTCACAAATGTAAGGACTTGCTTGACTTAAATGAAATAGAGAAAAAGGTGTGATAACTCTTTACATTCGCTTGTTTCTCAAGACAGGGTCTTGCATCCCGCTGCATGCTCATGAAAAAACAGCGAATCAGACACGAGCACTGGTGGCTTTTTTTTGCCTGATCATAAAAATATAATAAAGTGTGTTTCTTCAAACACGTCTTTTTGACTAACAGCATTTCTTGTCATGTGTCACTCCGAGATGTCTTACAGGTCACCCACCCATTGTGGGTAGATGAGCAAAATTACATTTAATACATTAAATACATTTGGACGAGGAGCCCGTGAACTGGATTGAGCCTCGTTGCATTTTGCGGGTGACGGGTGCTATATCACACCCTGGGTGCACATAAAAAATAACGAACTTTCATAAAATCGCTCATAGAAAATGCTCATAAAAGCTAAGATCAATAGTTATTGGGAAACGAGGCTCAGAACTCTATGCATGTGCGTGTCTAGAATCGCTTTCATTGCTCTCGTGAACAGCGGAGCTCACTGCGCACATATCAAATCAGACGTGCATTGGCTTTTCTTTCATCTGTTCTTCAAAATATAATAAATATTTTTCAAACGCGCATGTTTGTGTCTAATTTCTTGTAATAGATCACTCCGTAAAGTCTTACAGGTCGCCTTCCACAGTGGCTGGTACATCAGCAAAATACTCTGCATGAAAAATCTGCATTTGGCGGGTGTTCATTTCAAACCTTGTTCATCAGGAGTAGGCTGTATGACAAATTCAGAAGGAAACCAAAACAGTGTCATTGACTTCAATAATGCAATCGTGCTTTGCAATCGCACCCACACTTTCTGTTGGAAAATGATCTCTCGAAAGTTTTAAAGGTTCATGTGTTGGTGAATGGTGAGACACCCTGCGAGCCACTTGATCGCGAGTCATAGGTTCCCGACCCCTGGTTTAATGCCTAATAAAGTAGTGTTTATAAGGGCAGGGCTGCGTTGTGTACAGGTGTTACCAGGGTAACAGCTATATTTCTGCTGCATGAGCGCCACCTACTGTCAGAGAGCTGAATTTGCATTTTCATTCAGCCCGTCTGCCGTTTTTGTTAGATCAATGTGAAAATCTGACCGCATTTTTACACAGCATACACGCAGTGTTATACATTTTAACCGGTTAATTCTAAAAAATTTTACAATTCAGATAATAAGGTATCTAGAAGTATTCACAATATTTTTAAGTGCTCATAATAAAAATACAGTGCATGTTCATGAACGATTTACTAATATATATATATATACATATATATATATATATATATATATATATATATATATAGTATAACACATTACTGTTATACAATTCATATAAAAAAATATGTAAAGATATGTATATAAGTTCATAATTTCAGAGCAAATATAAATATTTATTTCAAAAATTACCCTCTATTTATTTTAGTACTGTGGCTTGACTCTATTTGAAACTCATCAGGACTCGACTACTGACTTGACTGCACTTGAGACTTGACTTCATGGTTAAGACTTGAGACTTGCTCCCACCTCTGCTGGATGTGTTAATGTTATGATTTGATGTTTAATCTTCATCATGCTCTCTCATCAAATCCTGAGATGCCTTCAACATCTTCCAGAAGGAGGAGACCTCTCCCCAGACCAGGCAGAGAAAACAAATTGTTTGAGGATGAAGGACCAATCTGATATGACCTGGTCTGATTTTAGAGATATACCTCTGTTACAGAGGAACTGAAGACAAAAAAGTTGTTTTATTTTTTTTTGGAACTGATATTTGTAATGTCATTTACAGGATTGTTTTGTTCTGTATTTATATCTTATACTATATTTTAACATGTCTGTACAAATATTGTGTTTTCAGTTTTACATTTTTATTCTCCTCTGAGTAATATGGCAACAATAGCATAAATCTTTCGAGTCAATAGGAATGGGGTCACTCACAAACTCGAGCCAGTGTGACTAATCTATGTTAAGTAACACAAAAATCCTGCATTCTTGCAAAGCTCCAAAAGATATTTGAAGTCTTTCAGAGAAATAATACTTCCTACTCTACTCAAAACACACACACACACACACACATATACATACACAGAGATCTATAACTTTTAACATATGTAACCGTGTTAAATTTATGCAACCGCAGAGGATTATTTTACTCCTATTATTAGTCTCCTCTCTTATTGATTTAATCTGTTTACAGAACATTTAATGTGTAACTTGATGTTACATTTACTGATAATGTTGAAATGATATATAATATATTCTTGGTTTAATGGCAGGTCCTTATAAATTAATATTTCTGTGTTGACAACAGACCACCAGTATAACTTAAACATTGTAACATAGATCCTTTTCAGGTTTTGGATCTGTTAGTTTTGTCATATTCCATCAGTATCATTTATTAACCAGCAATATGATAAAATGTCTTCTTCCTTTGAAAAGCATACAGCATCTCAGCTGACGTCAGCTCTGATATGATCGTTCTCAGGAAGAAGAGGAGATTTTTCTGTCGTTTCAGTATTGTTGACCTTTTGTGACCTGAAATGAAAATAAAGGATTATGCATGATCAATTCTTTCCTACTGGGCAAAATATCTTGGCAATCTTGACCCCAAACACTAACTGATGACTTGCCAAACCAATTTTGGTACTATTTGTTAACATTAGTTAATGCATTGGGTAGAATAAAAAAAATAATATATATATATATATATTATTTTTTTTTTTTTACAGCATTTGATAATCTTTGTCAATGTTAGTTAATAAAAATACAATTGTTAATTGTAACTTTACAATACTTGAAAATACCAAAAATGAAAAATCAGTCACTGTTTACTCATTTGACTTTCTATGGAGAAATTGTGAAAATATTTTATGCTCAGTGAAGTCTTACAATGGCAGTTTATAAAGACTACCTCTTGAAGCTTCAAAAGAATGCAAAAATAAAATTCAGAAGTTTAATAAATTATTCAATGATTTTTATGAAATCGTACGATAGGGCACGAGAGCAACAGTTAACAAAGATTCCTTGCGACATGAGACGTTCAAGTGAAAACTAGTTTTGTTTATCTAAAAGCAGGTCCGCCACAGTGATAGCGACAACAGAACACAACACAGCTGCACAAAACACAGAGAACAGAACTTACTAAACATGTCTGAAGAGTTGATGCATTTCTTTGCCCAGCCTTACTTTTTTTAAAGGAGTAACTGGAAATCAAACAGAAACATTAAGGAAGCTACAGGCAGCCACAGTCACACCCTGACGGCAAACGACACACGATTTAAGGTATATTTTCAGGGATTTTGTCCTAACCAACAGTGATGAATAACGGTACATTCTATTGATCACATGTTTTCTATTTTCAGCATTGTGCAGGTATCTCCGTTGGCTTTGAACTGCCACTGGTCCTAAAATAAAATAAGGCTGGGCATAGAAATGCATCAATTCTTCAACTACAAACTCTTCAGACGTGTTTAGTAAGTTCTGTTTTGTGTGCAGCTGTGTTGTGTTCTGTTGTCACTATCACTGTGGAGGACCTGTTTTTAGATAGACAATGTCCCAATGTCGTGAGGGGGCTGCATGAACTGTTGCTCTTATGCCCTATCATAAACGCGAACAGGAGATCAACGGTCAGTGAACATTTTCACTAAATAATACATTCGATTTCAGTTTGTTTCTCACCAAACCGTATCGTATGCCTTCATATCAATCACGAGTCTCATGGAATAATTAATTCGACTTCTCAATTATACTTTTGCATTCTTTTAAGCTTGAAGATGTGGTCACCATAAACTGCCATTGTATGACATCACTGAGCACAATTTTTGTTCACAATTTCTCCCTTTGTGTTAAGAAAAAGAAAGAAAGTCATATAGGGTTATAACAACACAGGGGTGAGTAAACAATGACTGAATTTTAATTTGGTGAACTATCACTTTAACAAATACAACTTTTGATTTAAAAAAACTTTAGTAAACTGTATATGTTGAAATTAACATTAACAAAGATTTAAAAAGTCTGTATCAGTGTTGTTTATTTTAGTTCATGTTAATTAAAGTTTTTAACTAATGTGGAACCTCATTACAAAGTGTTACCAAATATACTTACTTCTTCTTTTGAATTTCTTCAAAGGTAAAATATGTTAATTGTAAGAGGGCCTAAAGAAAGCAACAAAATATAAGTTTAGCCAGTAAATAAATACTTGCTCTCTGAGTTCACATGTCAAAAGACAACCTAAATTGATCAGTTATCCTCTTGTTGAGAGATATGCACAGTTGCATATGAATATTTTGTTCTTACAGCGAGAAAGGCGAGTCCTCCTTGAATCCCTGCACTCCATTCAAAGTTTAGTGCTTGTGTGAGGTATCCACCAATAGTCGGGCCAAAGAACATCCTGCAGTGAAATGAAAAATATAATTCAGGTTTTAGGGAAAAAATACAGTATTCTTGAATAGCAAATAGCACAAGTATCTTCAACAAAACTTCTGTTCAATACACACCCAGCAGACCAAATAGCTGAGAACAATCCTGATACCAAACCCAGCGTACTCAATCCTTCCTCAAAACCATATTCACTGCAATAACAAGAGCACATTTTTATATATTTAATACACTATTGGTTTGTATTGTTATAGTTGTTTTTTTTATTTATTAGCTTCAAGTTTAACTCCTTTGAAACAATTTCAGGAATTTTGAGTGACACAACTTGGTAAATAAGTGACAAGAATGGCTTTTCATAAAGATAATAACACAGACTCAGCCTTATGTGTGTGGTTGTGCATTTCACGGTGTGAATGTATTGTTGTTATGATAGTGCATTTGCCTCACTGTGCACAACTAATCATCTCAGCGAAGGTTGGGATGCAGGTCATACACAGAGAGAAGCCCACCACAACCAGCATGAGAACCGTGAGCCAGAGCTGACTAAAAACACAAACACTGAACTGCTTAGCAATGGGTTAAAAAGTAACTTGTAACTTTAAAAGACAAGAAAGCAATACTTTACTTCTTAATGTGGAAAACAGGAAGTGGGCCGAGGAAACAGAAGCTAACCGCTGTGGCCATTCCACCAATCACCATCATCCATTTCCTGATTGACTGCACACAGAATCAATTACCAACACAATCTATGCCAAAAGTTTGAAAACAAAATGTTACAAAAAAAAATGTAGATATTAAACATTTGTTAAAGGAATATTCTGGGTTCAATACGAGTTAAGCTCAATCGATAGCATTTGTGGCATAATATTGATTACCAGAAAAATTGTCTAATGGTCTGCACTTACTGTATATAGCGCCTTTTTAATCTTAACGGTATTCAAAGCGCTTTACACTGTGTCCCGTTCACACATTCACAAACCAATGATGGCAGAGCTGCCATGCAAGGTGCTAGCCTGCCATTGGGAGCAACTCAGGGTTCAGTGTCTTGCCCAAGGACACTTCGGCATGTGGAGTCATGTGAGCCGGGAATCGAACCACCAACACTGTGATTAGTGGACCACCTGCTCTACCACCCGAGTCACAGCCGCAAATATCTGGGTTACAGTGAGGCACCCATAATGGAAGTGAATGGGGGTCAATACGTAAACGTTAAAAAACTCACTGTTTCAAAAGTATAGCCACAAGATGTAAACAATATGAGTGTTAACATGATTTTAGTGTGATCAAATTTATATCCAATTTTAGAACTTTGTTGCCATGATGACGTAACGCCGTAAACCCTAAAACAATCGTAACAATGCTTTTTTTTTAAAGTGCTCGTGGTGGCATAGTGATTCGCCTCAATCCGGGTGGCAGAGGGCGAATCCCAGTTGCATCCACATCTGAGACCATCAACCCGTGCATCTTATTCCGTGGCTTGTTGAGCGCGTTGCTACAGAGACATAGCATGTGTGGAGGCTTCACGCCATCCACTGCGCATCCACACTCAACTCACCACGCGTCCCACCGAGAGCGAGAACCATATTATAGCGAACACGAGGAGGTTACCCCATGTGACTCTACCCTCCCTAGCAACCGGGACCAATTTAGTTTCTTAGTCACTCAGCACACCCTGGTATTCGAACTAGCAAACTCCAGGGGTGGTAGGCAGCGTCTTAACCACTGAGCTACCCAGGCCCCCCTGAACCCTGAATTATTGAAGTAATTGATATTGTTTATACAGAAAATATCTTCCAAAGACAAATTACTAACGTAAAAAATATAATCTCTGTAAAATGATGATAATGGTTCACTTACAGGATATCTATCACTGATCACACCAAAGATGGGTGACGCCGCTCCATATGGCAATGACAGTCCAATCATGAGAAGTCCCACTGAACCAGCACTGAGGTTAAGCTGTTCAACAGGATGCACAAAGATATTTTATATTATCATGGTAGAATGGTTAAAGAAACACAACACTATATCCTTCACTAGACATCTTCTCTAATTGGTCAGATTTGACCACCTATACCAGGGCTAGTCAACTGGTGGTTTGGCACTCCAACTGATTTTTGATCAAATTGTCTTGCCATCTGAAATACCAGAGTGCTCTCTGTGCAAAACTGCTGAGCCTCGGCAGTCAGCAGTGAGTTTAACAACGCTCAATGGTGCATTCAACAGCATTCGGCCATCATCAGTTGTGCAGATTTTTCCTGGTGATCTTTTGATCGCGTCTTTTTGATGCTTAGTTGTGTGGAGTGCATTCAAATCTACAGATGTAAAAATTGATCACCGCAGTTGTGATAGAAATGTGGTCAGTGAATATGCACATTAGGCAACAAAAGCAACACTTTCAATGAAAATGTGCTGAAAGGTTTGCTTTTATTCACAATTCTTGACGTGTCAAACGGGCATGTCTCATCAGTTCAGGGTCGGTAGTGCTCATAAAAACACTGATACGTGAAACTAAACCTGCAAATATCCTGATTATACTTGGTTCTATACAGCTGTGAATCATCCCTCTCAATCACGAACAGAATCAACTCAGTTTGTTCTTCTTTTGCCAATGAATATCTGCACAAATATCTGGCTCCCGCACTGGCTATTGTGTTCAAATTCACAATATTTGCAGGACTCATTTATTTATTCACTGAATAGGATGATACTTTATAGAGAAAATGGAAGAACAGACATTTTATCTATTTTTTTCCAAAAAGAAAAATGTAATTTAAATGCATTCTTAAGTAAACATGACATTTCTTTATGACCATTGTTTTCATATGTGGGTTGATATTGTGAGAGGGCTTTAGCAGATTTAAATGTTTCTCATCAGTTTTAATAATTTGTAAACAATAGCCCTAAAATGTTAAAATGATTATTATGTTTTAGTGTTTTGTTTTTAAAGTAGAGTTGATAGAAAATGATTTGGTAGATAAGAGTAAAATTCATGTTTGTTCTTCAGCCAGATCTTATGATGGAATTTATTGCCAGACCTTAAATTATAACTCAATATACAGAATACCCGGTGACTATTTTAATACAAATAAATGCACTGTTTTACTTTTTTTAATGTAACATGTTACTTGCTATGAAAGTGTTAGCTAAGATAAATATGGAAAATGTTTGGCCCCCACCAAGTTTTCATCTGGATAATCTGGTCCCCCCAAGAAAGTAGTTGATGTTCAAAATCATACTTCAAAAACTGATAAGCGTTGTCACATTTATTTCAGTGACCCCACTTAGGGGTCTTTTTGTTATCACCGGCAGAAGAGGGCATATTCAGAAAGATGTTTTGAAAACAATGTTTATTTTTGCAATTCTGTTTGGTGGCGCAGAAATGACAAACTTCAGCTTTAAGTGGAATTCAATTGGATTAAAGGAATATACAGCTTTCAATACAAGTTAAGCTTAATCGACAGCACTTGCAAAATGTTGATTACCCCAAAAAATTATTTAGACTTATTGCTTATTGTTTAAAAAAAAAAAAAAAAAAACAGAAATCAGTTTTATAGTGAGGCACTTACAATGGCCGTAAATATTAAAAGCAAAACAAAAAAGAATAATTATTCTTTTAAAACTCAATAGTATAGACACAAGACACAAACAATATGTGTGTAATCACATAAAAACGCTAAGTAACCTTTTCTGTGCAACTTTGTTGCTATGACAACGTAACACTGTAAACCCTGTAATCCCGCAAAACAATGATTTAAACAACTTTAAACTGAAATAATACACATGTAAGCGCTTTTATAAAATTATAAGCTGCACATTTTTGCCTTAAAACCTAAAGAAATCTGCCACATTAGCCCATTGTAAATGCCTCACTGTAACCTTGATTTTTGCTTTTTATTTTAAGAAAAGGAGGGATGAGTTTAATTTCTTTTTTTTTGGTAATCAACATTATGCTACAAATTCTGTCAATTGAGCGTTAATTTACATTGAACCTGGAATATTACTTTAATGGAATAGTTCACTAAAAATGAACATTTTATCATGATTGCCTCACCTTTAAGCCATCCCAGATGTGTGTGACTTTCCCTCTTCAGCAGAACCAAAGTGAAGATTTTTATAAGCACATTTCAAGTCTGTTTGTCCATACAATGCAAGTGAATGGGTGCCATGAGTCTGCAGGCTGTTTGACGGTCCAAAAGGCATTTTCAGTCAGCATAAAAGTAATCCACATGACTCCAGTTGATCAATGAATGTCTTCTGAAGCAAATCAATAGGATTGTGTAAATAATAAATCGATAATTTAAACTTTATTATCTTTTAAAAAGCGCTTTCTGCTACCAGTCGTCCCATCTCGGAGCTGCTGCCTGACGTAATTGTGATGGCACACTCACACGAAAAGTAAGATACGCGCTTCGTACACAACAGAGGAACGAACGCCAGGCGAGTGTTGGGTCATTACAAACAGCATCCCAGCGCTGGCTGGAAGTGAAGATTTAAAGGTAAAACATTTTAATTATCGATTTGCTTCAGAAGACATTCATTGATCGAATGGAGTCCTGTGGATTACTTTTATGCTGCCTAAATATGCCTTTTGGACCATAAAATAGCCTGCAGACTCATGGCACCCATTCACTTGCATTGTATGGACAAACAGAGCTGAAATTTGCTTATACATTTGAAGACATACACATCTGGGATGGCTTAAAGGTGAGTATATATATATATTTAAAAATCACACAGAATTCAGGTAAAAAAACAACTTACTGAAACTGCTGTGTAAATATCAATAAACATAAAGATCTTACTTTCTCGATGGCAAAGATGGACAATGTTGCATCCAGGAAGCCGATTCCTGAACTCAGTGTGAACACCACAAAACAGATAAGCAGGATCTTTACTCTGGTACACAGCCTGAGGAAAGAATTCTGGGAAGGAACCGCATCTATATGAAAATGAGATAAACAGACATGTTTACCTCTGTGGCACAGTCTTTGTCTGTTTAGAAAGAATGAGCACTATGCATCGTTGTCCATAAATCATCCTAATCAGCAAAAGCATTTAATAAATCATCTTTAGGAAGAGATGTACCACGATTAATAAAAGTATGAATTTGATACCCACCAAAGCTTGGTAAAATCCACATATTGAGGGGAACTGTCGCAAACAGAAGACATCCCGTGAAAACAAATGGGATTTCATATCCGAACGCCTGATACAACCAACCGCCCAATGGAGGTCCCAATATTAGGCCAAGCCCAGTGAAAATCTCCATAAACCCCTGTAAAATAAGACATTGGCATTACTGTTTTTAATTTAATCATTAAGTAATAAGTATAGGGGCAGACCTAAAGAATTTAGTACTTGGGTCAATGGCATGTCACTCATTTCTTTGGTCCAAATCAGTTAAATTATTCATAAATACATAAACAATCAATTAAACACACCTCTTCTATGATGAACAGATTTTCAGTTTCTGTGTTCAAAGTCATTTTGATAATTCTTCTGGTGCTTAAAGGAGCATTCAGTAACTTTTGTCTTTGTGTCATCTTGGACTTACACTGACACCTAGTGGCTTGCATCAATTAAAATCAATAGTTTTCAATTTCAGATGCAATTTTAGAAATGTAATATTCACTTGCGGTCATGATTAATTTAGTCCTAAAGTGAAAGTGTCAAATAACAGGACGGTTACTGAGATTAAGCGAGTATTATTCGACTAGTCATGTGATTCTAACATGGCAGCCCCCATGTGCGGACCCTCTCCATGTAGAATAAAACACCATTTATAAGGAATATAATATGACTGTATTACTGATATTTAATGCGAGTGGTCATGATTTCAAAACTACATTTCATTTCTTTAATAGTAAAACATTTTTAGTGAGGAAAAAAATGACTGAGTGCCCCTTTAAAGAAAAATCATGTGGTGTAACTGTCCAGAGATCAAAAGCCTCATTAAAAGCTTACATTTATGAAAAAATTATGTTGATACGAGTAGTGCGGAATATTATTTTTTATTCCTCTTCCTGTAGCTGAACTGGCAGAGCGTGGCACTAACAAAGCCAAGATCATGGGTTTGATTCCCAGGAAACACACGGTTAAGATAAACACATCTACCAAATTCATAAAATGTAAATGTAAAATATTATTATTTCTCATAATTAATATTTTGTTTTAAAACAGGATTAAAAGTGCTGTAAGTGATTTTTTCATGGAAAGGTATGCAAACAAATGTCCTATTCCCTGAAAGATAATAATGATTGTTATTGTCCTGAGATATTTCACCTGTCTCTGTGACAGCACTAGAGTGTGTGAGCAAACAAAAATGTGTCTGCGGGCCACAGTATCTGGCACTTTCTGCCCGTCAATCATTTTGCGCATTCTCATAGTAGTGTAGTTTAAGCGAATAATTGAGGCTTAATGCCATGTTTATGCCGTGTTGCTCATAACAATTGTCAGTTGAGGGCGATATTTTGCTGCGGTTGCTTTTAACAATCGTTTCTGCACGATGTCGGCCTCAATAAAGCTAATTTGGTGTCTTTGGAGTGCAGGGTTTTGGAAAGAGGGGCGTGGCTAATTCAACAGCTCAGTCTCATGGAAGTAAAACGGCTAAAATCGCCACCAAAATCAAAGCAATGTCGTGTAAGAACACATTTAGGTAGCCGTTCTGTTGTCATGTGATAAAAATAAACAGAGAAGACCCCTTTAGACCCTCATGGCTGTGTGTAAAGTTGAAAGAAAATCTAATATGTTAATGTTATTTTATTTTAGTAGAAAATGCTACAAATGTATAAAAATTTACAAAATCAACATGGACACAAAGATTACATATGATCTTGAAACGTGTTTTAAACCAGATTTTTTAATTTTTCCCATTTTTATCACCTCTGACAACTTTGTCAATGACCCAGCTATTACTTTTCACTTAAAATTGTAAATCTACAATGGATCCATCAGCCGTTGTATTATATGCCTTGACTGTGAGAAACTAAACAATCAGGCAGACACTGAATAACCTAATCTAAAGATCCTCTCGAGCAACAACACGTCTTTGTAACATGAACATAACGGCGTCCATTGTCCTTTTACTCCAAAACACCATAACTGCACTGAAAAACATGGATCCACTACAACTCACCAAAACGGTTGCTATGTTGTCAGGAAATACTTTTGCTGAAACAGCAAAAGATGACGTAACGGCGGCAGAAAAGCCCACTGCATTTATACACCGTGTTATAAAACACAGCACTATGAATACAGTCCCATCAGACACTTGGTCAAGAAACCTGCAATACAAATGAGAAACATCAAAAACAATAATGAGTGTTCACATTATATTTCAACTAGAATATATATTCATAATGACACTTTATTTGACAATACAAATAGGCATAACCTTTAACTCACAGCAAGTCGTCACTGATATACTCACCCGAAGAGTACAGTACATACACTTGATACGAACAAACCTGCCACAATCATAAACTTGGCTCCTATCTGGACAATCTGAAACAGAGGTCAAACACATGGATGTATTGCATGGAGTAGTATGCAATAAATCATGCAAGACTTACATTTTTATCTAATGGAAAAATGATTAACTTACATATTTACCAAGTAACAAAGACCCAACCAAAGTGAATAATGCATAGATTCCGAATATTAAACCAATCATAGCTTGACTGACACCTTTCTTCTTTGCCTAGGGAAACACAGTGAAAGCAACCTTAACATGCTTGATGTAAACATTCTGAACTTTAGTAACAGCAGCTTATGTTCAAATACTATATGCAATGCATTTAGGACAACTTAGTTATTATGCGAGCAATGTTAGTTGTTATGCAAGCAATGTTATATACAGATTACATGTACCTCATTTGGGAAAAAGGGACCCAGAATGGAATAGCAGATCATTGAACTGAAGTTTATAGAGGCCATAGCAATAAGTGTTAATATTTGTTTTCTGGTCATTTTAGTGGCTGGAGCCTCTGGTGGTGAAGACTCATCTACAGAAGTAAACATGAATTCACCGATGAGTAAAGAAACTTTGTTTATATGGTCAATGGCAAACGCACTTAAAGAGTTCAAGATTCAAAGATTCTAACAGGTCTAAAGCTGCTAATCCAGCGAGAAGCAATAGCGTAATCATAAATGTATTTACATACCTCTAATTTGATCGATTTCCATGGTCAGGTCGCTTAGATTTGGTAACTATTCGGCATGCGCAACCTGTCAGCAAGGAAAGCCAATATAGTTCTGCCCAACCCCCGAAAGAATCGTTCTTTTGAACCGATTCTATTTGATGACTCAGACGAACTGATTCATAAAGCTTAAAGCGACTTTCTGCGAGAGCATCAAAATTGGCTCAGAGTTGGCTGCCCTGCCAACAACGCTATCGAAAATTCGTGGACGCTCTGACGTATTTGAAATAGGCGGCAACGTTCGTATTGAATGCTTGGTTTTGTGAACTATATTTAAAGGGGCCACAAAACATCCAGACATGGTATCTTTTTGACGACATATCACAAGTAGCATATATCCTCATGACATATTTTAATATATTATTATTATTATTATACAACAAAATAATTATATTATTATACAACAAAATAAAACACGTTTGAGAGACGACTCGGTTGTGAATCGGTTCAACTTGTTCATTTAAATGAACCGTCCGAACGAAACGATTCTATAAAATGCATCGGACCTCCAAAGGCTACAACCAGAGTTGGTAAATTACTCTAAAAGGTTTATTTAATTAATTATTAACTACTAATTACATATTCTAATTACTCTGTCTGAAAAGTAAATGCATTAGACAGGATAGATATGAAATTGTTCTTTTAATTCTTTCAAATAAATCATATGAAATCAAATATATAATTCATGAACTGGCCAAAGAATTTAAGGGGGCTGCGTTAAATTAGAAAACATACATTTTAACATTAGACATTACATTTCAATTTTAAATTCACTATTGTTTATATAGAATTGTTCTATAGTTTATACAGTATTTAACACAATTACATCAGAAGTAACTGTTATTAAATTGCTGAAATTAAGATTAATCCCTTACTTTAATTTTCAATGAAAAGTAATTTAATTACAGTAATTCATTACTTAGTAGGCCTAATGCATTGCACCCAACACCGGCTACAACGCAGAACTTTTCACAGTCTCTTATTCTGGTCTCAGAGTAAGAAATATAAAAACTACAATCGAGTCGGAGCGACCCAGACGGAGAACAACCACCATTTAAGTGTTAGTTGGAGTAAAAATAAATGTTAGGCTCAACTTGTGCAGTTGTTGGTTGTCAAAACAAGTCAAAGTAGTTATCAACATAACTAACCTCAGACAATGGCTTCATATCATCTACTCACTCATGTGAGGCACTGTCAAAAAACAGTCATCACGACACTTAAGTATCGGCACACGCCACATGCTTCACAATTTTTTACATATGTAATACTCTAAACATCACATTATCTATGGAGTTATACTTGTGCCACAATTCTGCATGTACAAAATTATATTTTGAATGCACTAATACATTTCTGCATGTGCAAGATGATATTTTGAGAAAGCAAAAAGTTATTTTGTAAGCAGAGTGTAGGAGGAGAAAGCAAAATGTAAGAATTATGAGCAAATTCACATTCAAATAAATTTTATCCAAGTGCAAAATTTTTGTTTGCTCAAAATGAATTTATCTTTGGAAGAAGTTCAAGCGCATCCAAAATAACTTTTTGTGCTCAAAATATCATTTTGCATATGCAGAATGAATTTTTGTGCTCAAAATGTAATCTTCCATGCGCAGAATATTTTTGTGCGCTCAAAGTATTATTTTGTGCATTCAGATTTGTGGCACTCCATAACTCCATAATTATCCGCCAAGAACATACGCCAATCCGTGAATACACCGGACAGGAAATGTAAAACATGCATCGGTCATGAATTGTGGTACACTTCTGCGGATAGCATGCTGTGAACAGAATTCAAGTTTACCATGGTCGGTTCAGAAATAGCCAATAAAAATCAAACTTGCACTGTAAATACTGTTAATACAGATAACTTTATACAAAAGTATCAATAATCTTCACAGATTTCATCAAACTAGTTTGATTTTATTTTGTTGACTTTAAGTCTACTGTGCACACATTCTAATGCTTCCAATAGATCCTTGAATTACATTTTTTTAATTTACATTATTAAGCAATAAAGCACAGTTGAAGCCTCACAATCCACATGATTTAAACTTGAATAGCCCAGTACAAATTGGTTAGAAATAACAGCAACTGCAAATCATCAAAGAATACAACATTTATCATTAGAATAAGTGCTTAAAATTGACGATATCAACAGCTAACCCACTCTGAATCACTGTCTGGCTTACATCAAAAAATGACAATAAAATCAATACCTTGTTTTAGCTGTTTTGCTGTAAGAAATGTAAAATATTAATACACAATTAATAAACAGTAAAACAAATAGACTGAATTTAATAAAAGGATGTCCCTTAAACTGTGATGAAACAAATAACAAATCAGATTATTCAAGATTCCTCAGGAATGGGGAAAACTCCTGTCCAACATACTGACTTTTTATTCCATTTTATTCCACTCATTGCATAATATATAGTCTGTTAAATGCAATTTATATTGTGAGATAAGACATTTTTGGCTAAATAAATGCATACTATATAGTTCCTTCTAAAGTTGTCATTTTCAAGTACACTGAACACTGTAATGTAAATTTGTTTAGGTACATTAAACTACAGCACTTTTCTGTCATGTTATTACATGATAAAGAAACTATTATATAATATATTTGACATTAAATAAAAAAGGCTCCAGCTCTGATGTGTTATATTTAACATTAAAAAGTAATACATTAATTATATTTAATTGTGCAAATAAAGCAATATAATTGTTTAAGACATTTAAATGTAGGATATTTTCAAAAAGAAAAAAAAGGGGAAAACATCATTATAACTGAAATATATTTTCTCTGATTTCACTTCTTGGAAGATGTTTGGAACATTCAAATTTAAGCATTTGGCCAATGCCACATTTTTTAAAAATTGCTGACAACAAACAACAGTCAAAAATCAGTCACTTAAAAATTATTGTAGGAAACCTAAATTTGTTTAAGGTTTAAAAAAAAAACCTCTGGAAAGAACAAATAAAAAAAGAAGCGAGAAAGCAAAAAAGGAAATTGGATGGTCCATAGTCTAACATCTATGTCAGACTTTAGTAATTAGCTTTACATTTCATCACACCATTATACAGTACATATTGAAATACAGGAAAATTAATCAAGGTTGAATCTTAAAATAAAAATATATTCCATCAAAACACAAGCAATTAAACTTTCTTTTCAAATGTGTACCATCATTAAGGTAAATCAGCTTGAACCTCTATTAAGAAAAAGGTACAGCAAAGCCAAAAATCTATTGTTGGATCACCTGTGTACGTCTTGTGTACACTCTGCCTGAGAGAGACCAGATCCCTCAGCTACTAACTGGTTTTACACAGACAGCAGCATGTTATGGCAGCAGAGAGACAGAACATAATTTTTCAATAAAATGTTTCTCAATTGTTCTCAAGGCCAAAATTGCTAGAGAGGTTTTCTATTTAAGTCTCTGAGTTACATTGGCCAAGGCCACAGCAAATGCCTGTACCGCTGAGAATGGATACTGAAAATCCAGGATGTATGCATTGCCATCAATTCTGCCAAACTGCATTACCTGTAACAGAATTATGTGTTAGATGCAGAGGAATAATTGAAAAGGGCAACTTTGTTACTAGAGGCTATTGATTGATATTGATGTGAATCAACATTATGAAATTATAATAATAAAAATGCTTACTTGTCGTCCATCAAGCTCAATCTGAAAGTTTTTGGCTGACTCTTGTGTCACCCGTCCTCCAAAGTCAAGCTGATAAACCTGGGTAGCTTCATTCCACAATGGCTGCTTGTTGGCCATGACATAGACGAAACCTTGGCTGCCAAGACTACGATCCTCTCTCTCATTAGCTTTGCGGCACTTGATCTCCTCAAGTTCGCTTGCAGTACGTAGATTGCGCTTGCTCTTCCGTCCTTTCTTGCTGCTCTGGCTTTGGTTCATCAACTCGTCACTACTAATGAAGAGTTCAGGCTCACTCTCTGAGCTGTCCTGAAACTCATTGGAGGTCCTGCTCAGTTTCTTGGCCTTGTTCAATGGCTCTTTCTGCCCTTTAGGTTTCTTCTTCTCCCTGCTGCCGAGTCTTGGGCTAGAGATCAGGGAATTGAAGTCTGAGAGTGTACGACTCTCCTTCTTTGATTTTCCTTCAGAGACACTGGACATGTTTGCCTCTTCTGCCCTACTGTCAAGCCTCTTACGACCCTTTTTGTTGAACCTCTCAGCTCCCTGTGGAATTGGACTCTCATTTAGTGAGGACTGCTCCTGAAAGTTCTCTCCAGATTCAGCAGTCACCTCTGAGGTGATTTGATGGTTCAAGAGTTCAACAGGTGGAGGAGGAGGAGGAGGGAGAGGATGTGGGGGAGGAGGTGGTGGGGGAGGTGCAAGTGGTGGAGGAGGAGAAAGAATGGGCTTTTCCAAGGCCTTATGGGTCTTACCGGGGAGTGTGGCTGAATGGTCTGGCAAGGGAGGGCAGTTGCTGTAAGTGGTCCAAGGATGCAAACTCATTGGATGGAGCTGAATGTTGCTGCAGGAGCTAGCCCCTGGGTACATGGGAGGCAGAGTACAGCATCCTAGATTGGTCAGATTAGCGGAATAACCAGGGGGAAGGACTAATGTTGGGTCGGGCTGGCTGAAAGGACTAGATGTTACCATGTCATTGGGACCACATGGCTGCGCAGGACTCTGCAAAGGCTGCAACTGAGGTCCACCATGTCCAACCACTGATGGAAAGTGTGAAAGAGACAACTGATAAGCTGAAGGTAGGGTCATAGAACTTGGACTGGGGGAAGGCTTCGTTGAAAGGACGTAAGGCAGTCGGGTCATGTCCAAGTGCTGTGGTGGGCTAAGAATGAATGGTGGTGGCTTATGTGAAGGAGGTGCAGGCAGTATGTTTTGCTCTTGAGGTATCCATAGTTGATCTGTTGCAGGAGAGTCCCATTGGTAAGGTGGAGGCCGTTTGACAGTCAAATTAACATCTCCTAGCGTCAAATGTCGCACTGATTTTTCAAGATGGCACTGTTGACTTACTGTCTCATCTTCAGTGAAGGCAGAATTTACATAAACGGTTCTGTCTCTACTGTTTTCAATGGGACTCAGGAGGTTATATGAGGACTGGGAAGCCAATGGTGACGCACTTTTGGAGTGCACGATTATAGTGCTGTGTTGGGCCTCTTTGCCTGCTGGAAACTCTTGCCTCACCACAGTTCCTCCAGCAATTCCACTGCTGTTGGTACCACCACCAGTGACACTGACACTTGTGCTGCTGCTATTACTGCTACACTGAGTGCACGTATACAAAGCTGTGGGGATCCTAGGTTGATAGGACAACGTGAGGGAGCCATTCATTTTTGATTTTGTTGGTAAAGTTCTCACTGTGTCCACCATTTGAGAAACCTTTAGGGAGGGTTCCCTTCGATCACGACGCAAAGTGGCATGAATCAGACTGCTGTCAATCCTCTGTGTGGAACTTCTGATTGTGTTGATCTGGCTGGACGTTTCGGGATAAGGTGGTGGGTCTCCACTTGGTATGGAATATCGAGGCACAGAGAGGCGACTGAGAGTTGCTGAGCTATATGGCAGTTGGACCTTCTTGTTCTCAGAAGAGGTTACTTTCAGTGTAGCAGAGCTGCCCATCCCTTGCACCCCATAGGCATTTTGGTTCCTTAACAGGCGTCTCCTTGGGCGACACACCTCCTCCACATTCCCACTGCTGTCAAAAGTTGTGATCCTTTCATAGCCTAGTGGAGTTGGGTATTGAAGGCCCACCGGATGAAGAGAGAATTCATCCTTAGTTAAGCATTGGTCCGTTGACAGCGTATTGCCATTCTCATTGCTAACAAGAAGAACGGGAGGGGCAGTGGTGGGTATGGCTGCTGCAGCAGAAACCACTGTACCTGGATAAGGTGGCGGAGGGTTTACCTTGCGCATCTGAACCTCAAGATTGTCCATTTCAATGAAAGACTGTGGTCGTGAGGGAACCTTCAGAGTGAGGACTTGTTCTCCTCTGATCGATGGCTGGCCTGGATGTGGAATTTGAGGCATCAGCTGTAACTGATGCAAGGATAGAGTAGTATATCCTGAAGGAGGAGGCTGTAAGGTAATTTGCATTTTGAGCTGCTGCTGCATTTGCTGATGCTGCCTTTGCATCTGTTGATGCTGCAGCTGTATTTGTTGATGCTGCTGTTGAAGCTGTTGTTGCTGCTGCCTCATCTCTTGAATTTGTTGTCTAATTTGTTGCTGCTGCTGCTGCATCTGTTGCTGCTGCTGCTGCATTTGCTCATGCTGTAGCTGCAGTTGATGCTGCTGATGTTGGAATTGTTGTTGATGATGTTGATGAATTTGCTGTTGATGCTGCTGCACTTGCTGCTGAATGTGTTGTTGCTGCTGTTGCAGTTGCTGCTGATGAATTTGATGTTGTTGCAGCTGCTGTTGATGCTGTTGCTGGAGCTGTTGATGCTGCTGCTGGAGCTGTTGATGCTGCTGTTGCAGCTGTTGTTGATGCTGCTGTGTTTGCAATTGATGTTGCATGTGCTGCTGCTGCAGCGACTGTGGATGCAGCTGCTGTGACTGATGTTGCAATTTCAGATGATGCTGCTGTGGTTGTAATTGCTGCTGATGCTTTGATTGTTGATGGTCTTGTTGTTGCTGTTGCTGTTGTCGTTGTTGGTGGGATTGTTGCGGAAGATGATGTGGGGGAGGAGGAAGGGTTCCACTTAGAATGTTACTAATTTCAAGGCCACTAAATATCACCTGTCCAGGGTTGGAGTATCTTGTTGGAACTGTGTACTGTGCTGTAACAGTGTCCTGACTATTTTCTGAAGCTGTTGCATTAGCTGCTGCTGCTGTTGCTGCTGCAGCTGCAGCAGCCGCCGCTGCAGTGGCCGTTGGATTTGTGAGGACATCAAGTTGAATGTTCTGATTTGCTAGGAGAGACTGAACAAGGCCTATACTCTGCGTAGGAGACATGGCTTGAGCAGGACTGTGAATTGGAGCGATTGGAATATTAACCGTGCAAGGAGGATTGTCGGCTGACACTCCAGAGGGTCCCATCACTAGAAAAAGAGGCATGAATATTATTTGTCATTGTATTTAAGCTAAACAAAGAATCTATACAAAAAATATTTACAGATTCTTACCTGGTAAATCATCTTCATCCTCACTGAACACATTAGGATTGAAGACTGGGAGACTCATGAAATCCAGGGAAATTTTACGCACCTCAGGTAAATAGATTGTCATCTGACGGGGTTGCAGGTGCAGCAAACTAGTTTTATAAATAACTTCAAGAAAACAAATTTGTAATTAATGAATAAATAATCCTATTAATCAAAGCATATTAGATGACACATTGATTATCACAAAAGCAATTATGTGAAACTGTTAATTTTAACAGACGTACCTGCTCCCAAGTTAGCTGGCAAAAAGGATGCAAGGCCCACAATCTTAAACTTTGTTCCCCAGATGTTAGAGGTGACCTGGGCCAAATAATTATGCTGCAAAGCAAATCAGGTGATAGTTTTAGAAAGTAGACAAAGTTGGTTTACAGTCCTTTTTATCCAGCTAAATATATGTGACAAATGCTTAGCAAAGTGTCCAGTAGAGGCAGCCAATGAATACAAATACTTCCATATTGATTGTAGGCATGCAGATTAATATTATATTAAGATAATTACCTCACTAAAGCCATCAACAGGAAATTCTCTTCGAGTTAGACTTGGTGACCGAACTGGTGGCTTCTTTGGTAATCTAGGAGACCTAGACATTTCTTGAGATGTTTGGGCAAGTTTTGGAGACTTTCTTGATTCCATATTAACTCTGGGCAAAGATACAATATGAAACACAAGAGAAACACAATTAAAATGATGGAATTGTTATGTTCTTCAAAAGTTTCAGAAGATTACTCTATTGGTATTTATCTTGTGTTTTGCCAAGGTTTTGATGGAACAAACATTTCTACCATCCTGTAATCAATGGACAGTACCTTAAATGTTTAGAGTACCTAGGAAGCTTAGGAGACCTGTTTCCTCTGGAAAGTTTTGGTGACTTTCGTCCAACCCACTCATCACTTAACTCAATATCACTAGAGTCGGAGCAGTTACAACTGTCAGTCAAATAGGAGATCATCCCATTTACACAGACCTCATCTGAAAGGCAAAATTATATCAAGTTAACTTCAAGACTCCTCAGTGCATTCATACATTTACCTTAATGAGGAGTTTTAACATGAAATGTATGCGATTGCTTGGTGTAATCCTTTTTTAGGTGCTTTAGATCTTAAATGACAAGTGTGTTAACAGATATTGTACATCCATTTCAAATATGAATAGTTTAAACTCAACAAATGAGCTTATACACTATACCTGTTTTACCATCCATTTTGGGGTCCATAATGACAAACTCTGGTCGCAGTTTGCTGATGCGACGGCCCTTGAGAATAGGCACCAGGCCACCTAGGTGTTCCAGGTAGAGTGTGTAACAGGGCCCTCCTGCCTCTTGGTTCTCCTCTGAGCGTTTCATAGTGCAGTGCAGCCTTTCATTGCCTGCTGTGGGATAGCTCACAAAGTCCCGGATGTTGTTTGGATCAGGGATGGGTGGCTGGCAAGACAAACGAGAGCAACATTGAGTTTAATGCATTATATTAGCACACATGTTACTTCACTTGTTTTGTCTGTTTACCTTGAGAGTTGGAATGAATGCTGTGGTAACATAGGAACAGAGTAGGGAGGGCATATTCAGTTTTCCCACATCTCTCTCCTCTTTAAGAGCACTGGCAATGCCCTGCTGGCACAGTAGCTGCAGACTGGCCACACGGTGCTCTACACGCACAATATATAGTGCTGGTCCGCAGGCTAAAAACAGCCGGGAGTCCCTGTGACCCCAGCAGATAGTAGTGATGGGCCTCTACAAGTAAAAGATTTATATACAGTGTAATATATTAATTAGTTGATGTATGCATATTTTGTACACACTAATCTACTGTTTTATACAGTGGCCCAAAAACCGTATTTGGACACTTGAAAATGTATGAATGTTATTGCAATATTTGACAAGGACATCTGTGTGAGCTTGAAGGGAACAGTTTTCATACACACTCTAAACTACCTTGAGTTTAGTTGGTTAAAAGTAATTGGAATATGTCTAAGAAAAGGGAAGCAAGTTTTGAGAAAAGCTCTAAAATCATTTGTTTGCTAATGCCAATTGGTTTGATCATTTGTTGTCTAATGCAATGGCTTTTATTTTGAAGTGTATTCTTGAGTGTCCAGATAATTTCAAATGCATAATTCAGTGCATAATGATCCAGTTTACACCTCTTGTCAAGATGCATCTCGGGTGATCCAATCGTATGTGATCAGGTGAGATTCATCCATGGCTGGATTGGTAATCTGGCATACCGGGCATTTTTCTGGTGGGTCGACGCACTTTGGGGCCGGCCGCAAAACAGGCCGAGATAAAATGAAATGAGCCACCGCATTATGCAGAACGGGCCACAAATCGGTGACAAGATATGCCGAAGGGGGCAGCGATATGCACAAATTTAATCTAAGCACAAACACAACATGTCAAGCAGAATTATCTGTTATTTTATTGGATAACTTGCATTAAAGGAGCTTCAGGTGTTTGAGCTTCTAATTTGTGTTGATATCAGACATAATGATGAAGATCCGTGAAGCTCTCGTGATTGTGTATGTCTTGACCGGATGGTTATTTCCTTTTAAAGCCACCCATAACTGGCAAAGTTTCAACTCTTGTTTTAACGCAGTGGTTGATTGGAGTGAGGTGAGGGGTGGTGCTTCACTGCTGCCGGGGCGCATACAGAATGGATTTGAGTTTACACTTCAAATGCGTTGTGGTCACATGCATTTTTGTCCACAGTCCTCGTATGTGGTTTTTGTGATCCAATCACAAAACGTTTAAGACCCCGTTTAGGGCAGACAACATGTGATCGGATTCCCCAAAATGCATCTTAATACCAGGTGTAAACCGGGTCAATTTAGAACCCATGTGGTTAAATGATAATTGGTGTAGACAGCTCACTTGGGCTGGAGTTTCTAAAGTGTATATATGTTCCCCTTGGACATTGTAAAACTTGACAAGGGCATTCCTCATTATGGAGATGCAGGCTGAGTCAGCGGGCAGGCCGTGACTTTCCATCCCTGCCACTGCCAGAAGGTCTCCCTGAGAACACCACTGTACCTCCACATCTGAAACAACACAACTCTGTCCACTCAGATAACAATCTAGTATATCTCTGTCACAAAGAATCAACAATCATGATGTGATATCAAATGGTCTGAAGGAATACTCAGGGTTATTTTCACGGAGTACACTGTATAACCAGAAGTTCCTCCCTCACAAAAAGTTGTACCATTTCAAAAGGACAATTTAGACACTGTGCAGCTCAAGGATTAAACTAAATGTTTATTGAAGAATTCATCTAAGTATTTTAAACCAAAAGCAGAATTATTGTTGATGGTTATCAACAGCATGTCACGGATGCAGTACACAGACATTGTGGTTGAAAATAACCAGGAATATTCCATATACAATGATCCTGATACAGAAACGCAACATGTAGATGTTTGTAGATAAATGCATTTACATGATATATGTAGATTTACACTCACTGAGCACCTACATATTCATGAGATTATCTAAATTAGCCAATTGTGAGGAAGCAGTGCAGTGCATAAAATAATGCAGATAAGGGTCAAGAGCTTCAGTTAATTTTCACATCATCCATCAGAATGGGGTAAAAAAAATGTGATCTCAGTGATTTAGACAGTGGCATGATTATTGGTGCCAGACGGGCTGTTTTGAGTATTTCTATAACTGCTGATCTCCTGGTATTTTCATGCAAAACCGTCTCTAGAATTTACTCAGAATGATACCAAAAACAAAAAACATCCAGTGAGTGGCATTTCTGAGGACAAAAATGCCTTGTTGACTAGAGAGGTCAACAGAGAATGGCCAGACTGGTTCGAGCTGACAGAAAGGCTACGGTAACTCAGATAACCACTCTGTACAATTGTAGTGAGCAGAACAGCATATCAGAATGCACAACACGTCGACCCTTGAGGTGAATGGGCTAAAACAGCAGAAGACCACATCGGGAACTTTATTAGGACCATAGTGTTCCTAATAAAGTTCTCAGTGAGTGTATGCAATACATATAGGATCCAAAAGTCTGAGACCACATTAAAAGTCATCAGGTTCTGCACAAAATTGTGGAGTCCACGCCAGCTCACGTGCATGCTGTCATTAAAGCATAAGGAGGACATATCAAATACTGTACCAAACAAATCTGAAATTGAAAGCATTTTCACAAGAGGTCTCAGAATAATGGACTTATATTATTACTATAAAAGATCTGTATTTTACCTTTCAGCCCTGAGCGTATAATGTTAGGTGAAAGGTCATCATAGCTGTTCATTAAACTAATATCTCCCGATATGAAGCTGACTGTGAGCAGTGGTTTGAGGTTTTGCACTTGAAAGAAAAGACAGTTTTATAGTCAACAACAAAAAAAATCAAATACACATCACTGCCAATGCAATCATCCTTAAAAAAGTAATAATTCCTATTCTATATATATCATGTCTAAATCTATAATATATACATTTTTAGGATTTAAAAAAAATCAATTTCATGGTCAAGTTTTGTTGCTGCTGTGTTGTTGCACTTTTGACAAATAACTCAAGAACCCTATACAGTAAAAAATGGTTCTTGAAAAGAAGAGAGTTCTGGTGCTGCATAGAACCATTGAATAACCTTTAATTTTAACAGTGTAATGTAGCCTACCTTGAGCTGGGGCAGTGTCATCAGAGTCTGTATCGCTCTCAGTGCTGTCCTCCACCAGAAAGTTTGGGCAGTTCCAGGACATGCTGACGATCCCATCTGATTCATGCAGCAGAACATGGGCAAGCATACGGCCATGGCAATCCATCACTATGACTTGCCCGTCTGCAGTTCCAAACAGCACCTGGGGGGTTAAATGAGTGAAAACTCCAAATTAGGGAAATAGGCAGAAATCCAAGAGCAGTACTTGATGGCAAGAACTGTTGTGTAATATGATCATATTTGTTTTAATAGTTTGCCTCAATTTAATGAGTTCACACCAAAAGGTTACCTGTTGGTCATCGGGGGTCCAGATTCCACAGGTGATCTGGCTTTCCAGATTGATCTCAGAAGACCAGTGTCTCTGACCACTCACTGAGCCCACCAGGACGAAACCATCTCTGTAGGCGATTAAGGCCTGTGTACCATCATGTGACCAGGTGAAGTCGCTCACCTAGATGACAAACCAATAACTATTTGTGTGTGTGAAAACAAGTTTCATTCCATTATTTTGATTCCAAATCATTTGAATTTAAAAAATGTATTTGCTTGTTTTCAGCACCATTGCAGCTTCTATGGCTGTTTTCTAATGGCGAAATCCAGATTAAAATATAAAAACAGGTAGAACAACTAAAAACGTATTATTAACTGATGAACTAGTTGTTTTGTGCTTTACAACTGTAACTCTCATGTTCAGAGGTGGCTGACTTTAGGAAACACATGAAAGCATAATAATGGCCATAGGCATCATTTACAGGTGGGACGTGTCCCAACCACTTTTTGCTTTTGCCAATTTTGTCCCCACTACTTTTTGAAATAGCTTTCGTCATCAGTGTCTATGCAGAAGGAACATCTCAGGTGAGCAGTAGTGTCAATCTTTGAGGCAGTTATCATTGGTGTTAAGTGACATTGTGCAGTGATGTTCTCTCATGCATCCAGATGAGCTCTACTCACTCTGCTGTTGCGCAGCTTGCGCTCGTTTCCAGTTAAATCGCAAAGAAAAATGCAAACAAATGTGTCCCCGCTCATGACATACATCCACTGACGTACAGATGCAATTTTCATTCATATCAGGGTGGATCAGAACCCGGAACTCCTTTATCAGAGGCGAAACTTTTACAATAAGACCAGTCTTTTTGGCTAAAGTTAGGCCTACTGATCCATGTATTTATCTATTGACTGACAAAATCCCAGTACTGACAGTAAGTATGGATCGAGTTAACAAATTATGCATAATGTTTATTGGAGCGCTTGAATTGGTCATCAAGACCAATAACTTTTTATCAAAAGAGTAAAAGATTATTTAACTATCTGCACGTAACCTAATTAATATTCATCAGTTTTGCCAGTTTGTGATGTCACTCCTTTCCCCCAAACTGTCCCCACCACTTTTTACAACAAAGCGATGCCCCTGAAAATGGCAATTAACTGTGCCATACCAGAAAGATATACAGTGATTTCGTAAAGTCTGAGACAACTAGTGAAAATGCTTTTATTTTACATTTTTCTGAAAAAATATATATTACAAATTATATTATTAGCATAACAATGAGTTAAAAGTGCATGTTAAATGTGATTAATGGCCTAAAAATAGTGCAGAATATTACTCTTACATAAAGCTTCTTGGTTTTATTTATTTATTTATTTTCAAAATTCAAAAACTTTGATTCGATTTTGAATCTCATATTTTCAGTGTGGTCTCAGACTTTTGTACACCATTACATTTACATTTACATTTATGCATTTGACAGACGCTTTTATCCAAAGCGACTTACAGTGCAATTATTACAGGGACAATCCCCCCGGAACAACCTGGAGTTAAGTGCCTTGCTCAAGGACACAATGGTGGTGGCCGTGGGGTTCGAACCAGCGACCTTCTGATTAACAGCCCTGTGCTTTTTAGCCACTACGCCGCCACCACCACTCACCACTGTATATACTGTATATATAAATGTATATAAACTTTTCCCATTGTATGTTTGTCAAAGCATATAAATAGGATTTTCAATCTGGACAGACATATTTTATACACTTCTAAATTGAAAACAGAAGTAAATATGAACATACCTGAGCACCTCTATCATTCACCAGTTCTACAGACCATCTTCCTTCATACTGGATCCACACAAATATCCCACCCTCCATGTCACATGTAGCAAGCTTCTGAAATGGCTCATTCCACCTGACAAGGACAACCTGTACAGATCACATCATGGGAATTTAATTCCATCCGATAATCCAAAAAACACTTCTTTTGATTTAAAAAATGTTAAAGCTTAAAACGTTCATTTAATAATTTTAAGACGAAACTCTGACCTCACTGTTATGACCCCGTAAATTGAAGTTAATTCTTTGTGGGGTATTTCTGTCTCTCCTGCAGTGACTGGAGGTAAACGTCACACCCACAACACCCCGTGCGTTCCCCGTGGCCAGCCAGCCCTCCTCATAGTAGCGCCTCCTGCACACCGGCTTCTCTTTCTCACTCTTGGGAACTCTCCCTTTCCATGAGAGGCAGAGGATGTTGGAGTCACTGCAGAGGACCGGACCATGTTCCACCGCAGCCAACATCCCTACTGACTGACCAGGCTACGGGTGTAGAGGAGGAAGTTAATATCAACAACACCATGATTTTAAACACTTTAATGATCTGTAATATAACTATTGTTTGATTGGATAACATTTCTTTATGTTTGTTTTTATTGTCATTCCAGTCATAAACAGTACACATATATGGCTGCATATATAAATATACAGTGAAACGAAATGTTGTTCACTAGGTCTAAGGTGCAAATTAATTCAAATACTAATAAAACTAAATTAAGTTCAGTTAGTAGCATTTCAGTGCCACTATAATGAAAAGCATCTGTGTTTGAGAAAAGGCTCAACAAATAATATGGGTGTGGACTTTTTCTTTCAACATTTGGAAAATCAACATAATGCTGATTTCTATAAAATAACATTTTGACTCGTGAAAACGCGTTTCTTTGTCACGTTTAAAAAAATACAAAATACAATTGCAATTACAGTGGAAGTGAACTGGGCCAGTTCATAATAAATTGCAAAATACTCACTGTTTTAAAAGTATAGCCACAATAAGTAAACATTACACAAATTAGCATGATTTTAGTGTGATCAAATCGATTACTAACCATATCTTTGTAAAGTTTAAGAAATTCAAAATCACAACTTTGTTTTCAAAACAACTAAACCCTTTAATCTCAGTATTGGATATCATTTTACATAGAAAGTTAGGGAGCGATTTTATCACACTAGAATCATGCTTACATGTATAATGTTTATGTCTTGCGACTACACTTTTGAAACAGCATGTATTTTAATGTTTATTATGGACTGTCCCCATTCACTTACATTGTTAGTGCCTCACTGCAACACCTTTTTTTTTTTAAATAAACGATGGGAAAGTCTAAATGATTTTTTGCGGTAATCAATATTATGCCGCAGATGCTGTTGATTGAGCTTAACTTGTTTTGAACATCCTTTTAAAATGTTTTAGATTCACTGAAACCCTAATAAGTTGACTCTTCTCAATTGACTGGTTAAACTTGTTCCCTCAATTGAATTCAGTAAATGTCATCTCAAAAAAATTGTGTAATTAAGTTAATTTAACTTGGTGATCATATAGAATGAACTTAACTGTTTAAGTTAAGATCACTAGATGCAAGTAGTCTAAACTCAGATTTGCCATTTAAATGTAGTTGTTTCTACTCTGGATAAAAGTGTCGCTAAATGTTATGTAATGTCAATGTACTTTATAAATCATTGAATGGAATCAAATTTAGGTCAAAAAATAACAGCTTAAATAAAGATTATAACTGATTCTAGGTCAACTATAAATACATAAAAAAACTTATTTCTCCACAGACATTCATAGACATCTGTACTTCAGTTGCACATGCATAAGGAGAACTGAGATGTCCAGGGTCCAACTTGACCAAAGGGAACACAGATCACCCTATCACTCTTAATACTAATAGTTATCTCAAATTGTTAAAAAACAAAAACAAAAATAGTTGATTTTCTCCCCAATTTAGAATGCCCAATTGCCACAATTGCACAAGTCCTCGTGGTGGCATAGTGACTCGCCTCAATCCGGGTGGTGGAGGACGAATCTCAGATGGCTCCGCGTCTGAGACCGTCAATACACGCATCTTATCACGTGGCATGTTGAGCATGTTACCGCAAAGACATATCGCGTGTGGAGGCCCATGCTGTTTCTCTGCGGCATCCACGCACAACTCACCACGCACCCCAACGAGAGCAAGAACCACACATTATAGCGACCACGAGGAGGTTACCCCATGTGACTCTACCCTCCCTGGCAACCGGGCCAATTTGGTTGCTTAGGAGACCTGGCTGGAGTCACTCAGCACACCCTGGATTCGAACTCAATTTACAGTTGAACAGTACAAGTCCTATAACTACATATAAATAATAACATAAAAACAATGATACTTTAATCAAAGATGAGTTAAGTTTACTTATAACTAGGTAATGTTACTTAAAAAACAAAGTACATTTTCAATGAGCCAAATAAGTAGGTTTACTTAGAAAAAGCATGCAAACGTCTTGAAAAATCAAAAGTCAACGAATTCAATTTGACAGCGTAATGGTGACATCACATGAAACCACAATTTGCAACAAAACATCATAATACTACAAAAGAGCTAAGACCTCTATGAATTCTTAATAACAAATTTAAAAGCCCCGACATGTCTCCTTCGACCAAGGAAACATAATTAAATAATTCAGGCACAAGGCATTATGGGTATTTCCCATAGCCTCAATAAACACTCATCTTAAGTTTATGGATTTATAAGAAAAATAAGTTCTATGAACATAGAGCCTAAACCTTGACATTACAAGTAATGATTAATTAATGACCCAAAAATGAAAATTCTCTCATTATTTACTCACACTATAAAAAAAATAAGAGTTAAACATGATCCAATTTGGGTCATTTTTGCAACACAGCACTGGGTCCAATACGGACAAACTCGGGTTGTTTTGACCCAACGGGTTTGGGTAAAAGTTTGACCTAGCATGCCATTTTTTTTTTTTTTTACCCAACTATTAGTTAAAAATTACTATACTGCTGGGTCAAAATATTCCCAAATTGGTTTTAAAATTAATTAGAATTCATGGTCATCAAAATCACTTTACCCCCCTCTCCTACCGCCCAGACAGACAGAGACACACACACATGCACAATAAGGGAGGCAGATAATGATAACAATCAAAAGGTAGAAATTTATTGTCTGTTTCAATAAACAAGTTACCAGTGTGTATAAATTCACACACTGGGGAACACTTCTTGGGATGATTAATATTTAAGAGGTAGAAAGCGTTGAAGTAAATGTCCACTGTCCCCTGCAATGTATTTTGATGAAGCATTTCTCTGTGAATGACAACAAAAGCTTGTGTGTATGGAAATTTGATGGTATTTTTTGCACGATGCAGGTACTGTAATCAGCCTCTGAGACGATCAGAACCTGGGAAAACAGAAATGACTTTTAGTAAAATTATTATGCGTCTAATGCAGTACTCATGACTTATTAGTGCATCTGCTAAAGTATATGGTATTTTTAGTAACACTTTACAATAAGATTGTATTTGTTATCATTAGTTAAAGTAGCGATGAACAATATTTTGAGTTAATGTTAATTTATGAAAATTGGTAATTGTTAGATAATGTTGTTTAAATCGTTCACCCCAAAAATGATAATTTTCTTATCATTTATCAGTGTATGTACTGTACATGAGTAGAGCGTGTACAGTGCTCTGGACATGGGTCAAGCACAAGGAATGCATTTAATAAAGTTAACAAATAGTCCTTGAACCGCATTGTAATTTTCTGAATCTGAAGGCAACCCTGACCAAACACCCCCATGACATCAGCCTATGGCAAATCTAAGGCCCCTTTTTCATGCCCGTGTTAAGAACAGGATGATGCGCCAATACCATGCACCACTACCACTACTGCTATACAATTGTTTAAAGTTTGGCTGTTGATGGCAGCAGAATGCAGAATGATATTCACCCCAGTGGGGCATGGCATTTATGTAAGCTACCACTGTCATGTTGTCTGATCGAATCTGAACGTGGTGATTCGCTACCTCGGAACGCAAAGCCTTCAACGCTAAGAGACAGCTAGTATTTCCAGACAACTGAAGTGCTAGGTGCCAAAGGCTGGGCACCCACCACACAGTGGGCCTCAGCCTGCACTGAACACATCCGTGATTACTACCTTCTGCCAGAAGACCTGACCCAGCATGATGCTGTTAAAAGGTTGTAGCTGTCCAAGGTGCTAGAGCAGCCAGACAGCGGCGAGTTATGCCAATGCACATGCGCCCCTGGCACCAGGCGTGCCGCCAGCGTTGGAGAGGTCTCATGTAAAAGACCTAACAGTGTGATGGCAATGCTCTTCACCCAGTTTGACATTGCCATTTATATAGCCTGGGCCTCAGAGTAGTAAATTCCTGTGCTCGCACAACAGAGCCTCTGATTGGGCTAATAATAGCTCACCATAGAGGTAGTTAAAAATGCACACTCCGCTCAGCTTCAATGGAGCGAGCGCTACATCAATACACTTTGAGAGTGTGGAGAGCCAAGCAAAAGACTAAATAGGTTAAGATTTTCCTTCGAATGGGAATCTCAAGATGAGGTGCAACTCAAACATGAAATTATGTGTGTCCTTTAGATCCACTGACGCAAATCAGTCCAAGGGCAGATCGCCCGGTAAGACCGGTTTCTGAGATAATGTTCTGAACGGGCGCTTTGCAAGCACGTGATTCAAGCGTCTAAGATCTAAAATGGGCCAAAACCTGCCATCTCACTCTGGAACAGATGACATCAGCTGTAGAACATCTGTGTGAACCGCAGTTCAGAACAATCGCTACAGAGACCGAACGCCATAAGCAAGTTAGCGGGTGCGCCAGCTCGCTCGCTAGAGGTGATAGATCACCGCTCGCCACTGGGAAGTGGTTGTGAACGGAGTGTGTGTGTGAAAGAAGTGTGTCGGCCTTCGAGTGTGCGCTTCTTGCAGTGCAATGACCCCTTTTCTTTTATGAGAACATCCTTTATTTATACAACACACAGAAGCAACTGTCTGAGTAATATCCCAGTCACAACGAACTCCGGCAAGGAGTGAATAGTGTGTGATGTGTGTGCGTCTCATACAGCAAATGCCTTCTCTTATGTGAGAACATTCTTATGTGAACACCACACACAGAAACACATTTGTGTATCATCACAGCGACCTACTGCAGGGAATGACCAGCATATGAATGTGTGCGTCTCAATATTTGTGACAAGCACGTTTCAGATTTTTATGAAAATGGTTTATGTGAACACAATACTCTATTGTGTGAGATTGTTTATGTGAAAATCATCACACAGAAAAAACAGACATGCAAGTCAAGCCATTTTTATTTGTATAGCGCTTTTCACAACACACATCGTTTCAAAGCTGCTTTACAGAAAATCATGCATTAACAAAAAAATAGTCTTAGAGTGATCATTGTGTAGTTTGATTGTGTACTGCGTTTCACATCCCTGATCTCTGCCTGCATCACCTCGGTCTATTGATGGACTACGATCTTGAAATGGAATACATAGACTAACTATTGCCAACAAAAGCCTTCATCAGCCAATTAACATGGACAATTGCATCTGTGAACTTCTGCAGTTAATCCAGGATGAACTTCAAAGATTTTGGTCATTAATCTTACAGTTCATACAAAATCGATGTTTAAACACTGACCCTTAACACTTAGTTTAATCATTTTAAACTTTATCTATACATAAGTAATAATGTCATTATATTCATGATGTTAGCCAGAGGGGAACTGGCCCCCACAGTGAGTCTGGTTTCTCCCAAGGTTATTTTTCTCCATTAATCAACTTCTTATGGAGTTTTGTGTTCATTGCCACGGTCGCTTTCAGCTTGCTCTCTGGGGTTATTAATACAATTATTATTTAATTACTTATTTTTAAACATGATTAACAATCGTATTTTATCTAATTACACAATGATGATTCATCGACAGTTTTATCGTCTGTTAATGCTGATCTTCTGTAAAGCTGCTGTCTTTGGCAGAGTAGCGGGGGCGGAATTCTCAACCTGATATGAAAGACAGCGGTGATTGCACTCATGTAGTAGCCAAATGGGCTGGCTCACGGACATTCGTTTGACTGTCTGAGGGAACCGAGTAGCTTTTTCTTTCTTTTTTTTTTTCTGGTTCCGCCTAGCGGCTGGAGTTTGTTTTATAGATTATGTTTTGTTGTGTAATTCTCTCTCACAAAATTTTTATAGAAAGACCGGACTTGAGCAATCCGATGGCGAAGTTGTGCGGGGGTTCTCGTAAACATACGTGGACTGTTTGAGTTTAGGGAGTTTAGAGGCGCCGCCGACCGTGAAGGGAGAAGGGGCTCCTAGCCAACCACCTGGAGCAGTCAAGGATGCTGCCAGGGGTGGGGGTGACCCTTATAGGGTCATGATGATCGCCGACCGCGAGGGGCTCCCGGCCGACTGCCTGGAACAGGAGAACTGCTGCCAGGGGCGGGGGAGACCCCATCTGGATAGGGGCTCCCGGCAGGGTTGCCCTCTTTCCACATTATTGTTCTGTCTTGCCCTGTGTGGCAGGGCAGAGGGCGGGGCCGGGTCGTGATTATACACACCCGTTCCATTATCAGGCTAATTAAGCCTCCGAGAGGGATAAAGGCCGATGGCAGACGGTGGTGCGACGAGCGAGAGATCGTTTACGGACATGTCCGTCATGTGTGTGTTTGTGTCTTTTAAGTTTCTCATTAAAATATTATTTATATCATCAAGCCGGTTCTCGCCTCCTCCTTTCCATTGAATACGTTACACTGGTGCCGAAGCCCGGGAAGGAGGAGGGATGCCCGTCAAGAAGTCCTCGACACTGCCCTTAGCCCAGGAGAGCGCCGCTGCCATCCACCGGGGGAGAAAGTAGACCGACCGCCTGGACGCGGTGAACGGCCTCCGTCCGCGAGGCGAGTGGGGACTGGACTGCCCGACCACCTGGAGCAATGGAGCCGCTGCCAGGGGTGGAGGAGAGCCCTGCCATCCCCCAGAAACGCAGAGGGGTCGATGGAAGATCGCCGTCCACGAGGGGAGGAGGGAAGTGTCTCCCCGAACGCCTGGAGCGGTAGGGCCGCTACCAGAGGTGGAGGAGTGTCCCCACGAGTCGCCGAGAACACGGAGGGGCGTTCTTTCCACCGGGGGTTGTGAGTCTGACTCAGGTCTGCATGGGGAGAAGTGGCTGTTGTCCACCTGAGAGGTTGGAGTAGTGATCGAGGATTATGCGACGGTGTATCGGAGAACCGGCGAGAACCGGCTTGATGATGTAAATAATATTTTAATGAGAAACTTAAAAGACACAAACACACACATGACGGACATGTCCGTAAACAGTCTCTTGCTCGTCGCACCACCGTCTGCCATCGGCCTTTATCCCTCTCCGAGGCTTAATTAGCCTGATAAGGGACCAGGTGTGTATAATCACGACCCGGCCCCACCCTCTGCCCTGCCACACCCTGGAACCATTAGAAGCCACGATAAGGAGGATGATTTTCCAGGGGTGGTGGCGGGAGGTGTGGCACATAAGCTTTTGCTTTAAGCAGATTATATTTTATTATTCGTCTCCAAACCTACTAGATCAAAGCCTAGCCTTCACAGAATTATAATTCCTTTTCCAAGTTCTCGGGATATAGAGTTAATTGGCCTAAACCTGAAGCTTTGGCTCTGACAGCGTACCGCCTAGTAAAAGCTTGTCAGCCGGGCACCTTCCAGTGGCCCAAACAGGGCATTAAGTATTTGGGTATTTTATTCCCAACAAATTTGTGTGATTTAGTTAGTTAATTTTGACCTTTTAATATATAAGGTTTGAGCGATGTGGGCAGGTGTGCTTCATTACATTTATCTATGATTGTGAAGGTTAATGTTATCAAAATGAATTGTATTAAAAAATTAAACGACTTGCTACAATCTCTCCCTGTATATGCCCCCTCTCTTATTTCAAGCAATTTGATAGCATAGCAAAGTCCTTCATTTTGAAAGGAAACGTCCCTGATTACATTTCATTAAATTACATAGGCCGATTGTCAAAGATGGGCTAAGCCTACCCAAGATTCTGTTTTATTATTGTGCATTTGGACTCAGACATTGGCTCATTGGTCGCTTCCACCTGAAAGAGCCCCTCCCTGGTTTTGTATTGAACAGGAAGTTCTTGCCCCTATTTTGCCATTGCAAAGCCTTCTATCAAACTAATCGGAGAAGTTACACCACGTTATCTCACATTTGCACTCGGTATGGACAAAAGTGTCCAGAGTGTTTAATTCGGGCATTTATTTAAATGTTGCCTCAATCATATGGCTGAACCCTATATTATGTATTAATAAGTCTCCTTTCTGCTGGTTAGAGTGGATTGTGAGGCAGGTTAATACACTCAGTGACCTATATGAGAGTGGGGTGTTGAGATGTTTTGAAAATTTGGTTCAACATTTTGGGATTCCCAGATCCCAGTTCTTTAGGTATTTACAGCTGCGCCACCTGCCCTGTAGTATTTTCGGTAGTAGATACACCCCCCTAAAGCGGTAGATACTCTGGGAGTGATGATTACTGCTTTTGGAAAAGGTCATGAGGCATCAGTGTATTACTCCCTGCTAATTTAGAGTCTGGGGGACGATGCTTTAAACTCCATCAAGAGATTATGGGAGAAAGATTTAAACTTGAGGAGGGAGTGTAGAGGGCTAGGTTTCTAAAAAATTCAAGTCTGTATCTAGAGATGCAAGGGTGCACCTTATGCAATTCAAGATTTTACATCGATTCTACTGGACCCCCTCTAGATTGTATAGGGTTGGTGTTAAAAGACACACCTGCTGGCGATGCCAATAAAAAATGGAGACACAACCCATGTTTTGGTTGAAGGTTCAGAGTTTTATGTGTGATGTATTGGGCACACATAAAGCTCAATTTTGCCCCAGACTCTGTATTTTAGGCAATAGGGCGGTCATCAATATAGGGAATAAACAAATAAAAAATTGGGTCGCAACCAGTGTTATGATTGGCAGACACATTTTTTTTAAAGGGATGGAAGTCGGCTGGAGTGCCCTCATTTCAAGAATGGTGCACGGAGATGGGGAAGGTGGTGGCTTTCAAGGAAGCGTCATGTAGAAGGCTGGTGAATTGGGATTCGTTTGATGGGAAATGGGGCAGCTATTTGGCATTTTTGGGGGGCTCTCGGGGAGGGGCAGTGGAGGGAGAAGTGAAAACATGACAAAGGGTCCCATGTTCCCAGGGTCCAGTGTTCTCCAGCTCTATTTAGCAGATAATGCGAACCTGAAAAACATGTTCCCCAGCTCTGTATTCACTTAATATGACATGGGCTTAGGGTTAGGTTATATTTTAACTTGTTAGGGTTAGAGAAATATTTTATCTTGGAAATGGGTCAAATTTGACCCAAACACAATAGGAGGGTTAATGCGTGTTAACAGAATTTTGAACTGGGGAACTTAGGACCCTTGGAACATAGATGCGCTCCCGAATAACTGATTCCAGACTGTTTAATGATCATTCACGGTGGTCTGTCATCAAATATTGCTTATTGAAAAAAAACAAAAAAACAAAAAGATTAAACATTACTTACATGTCTCTAGTGTCATCTCTCGGGCTCTTCAATTTTCACGGAGGTTTAAAATTTCATGCGGCATCCACAATACAGCATCACTCGGTTACAGGTTATTCAGTGAATAGTTATAAACCCAAGCTGAAAACCTGAATATGTGTTGAGACAAACAAATGTAATGCATATGTGGTTGTTATGTATTATATGCGTGATAACTGTGGTATCAGCAGAATAACTGAATCCAAACAGTTAAAGTTTTGAGAGTTAATGCACATCTGATGCGTAACGGTTGCTCAGTAATTGCGCATTAATTTTCAATAATTCAACTGTCAGTCTCTAAATATTCCTTCATATGTTCAAAGATGACTAAATAAATGTATAAATTAATGACTTACAGCTTACATCTTCTAGTTTCCAGCGTTGGTGCTCTTTCTCTCATTCTGCAGCCTTCACAAAGATTTGAAACTGGGCGTAGGTAATGACGTACGACATATATGGTTTCTTTCACGTCCGCTTTCCCAACCCAGTGCTGGGTTACAGGTATAAAACCTTTACCAACCCAGTTTGCATCAGATCAACCCAACTTCTTCACCCAAAAGTCTCAACCCAGTGTTTGGGTAGAAAAAATAACCCAGCATTTTTTTTTTTTTTTTTAAGAGTGCACCCTCATACCAAGATGTATATGACTTTATTCTTTAGAACACAAAGATACTTAGAAGAATATTTCAGCTCTTTAGGTCCTGACAATCCAAGGGAATGGTAATTAGACTTCTGTAGCTCCAAAAATCACATAATGGAAACATAAAAGTAATCCATTTGACTCCAGTGGTTAAATCCATATCTTCAGAAGCGAAATGATAGATGTGGGTGAGAAACAGATCAATATTTTAGTTCTCTTTTTACTTATAATGTGAAAGTGAAATTAAACAGGCACCACATGTGGCTTTCAGATGAGAAAGTGAAAGTGGAGATTTAGAGTAATGGTAAATGGTCTGCACTTATATAGCGCCTTTTTAACCTTGACGTTTTTCAAAGCTTTACACTGTGACTCATTCTCACACACACTCATACACCAATGGCGGCAGAGCTGCCATGCAAGGTGCTAGCCTGCCATTGGGAGCAACTTGGGGTTCAGTGTCTTGCCCAAGGACACTTCGGCATGTGGAGTCGTGTGGGCCGGGATTCGAACCACCAACCCTGCGATTAGTGGCCGACCCGCTCTAGGGCCACAGCCGCCAACCACCGAGTATAAAGGAATTAAATTTGTATCTGTTTCTCACCCACATCAATCATAGGTCTTATGAAGACATGGATTAAACCACTGGAGACATACAGATTACTTTTATGTTTCCTTTATGTGATTTTTGGAGCTACAACGGTCCGATCACCATTCACTTGCATTGCGAGGACTTACAGAGCTGAAATATTCTGCTAAAAATCTTGAGGGTGGCATGACGGTGAGTCAGTGCTAAGATAATTTTCATGTTTGGGTGAAATATCCCTTTAATTATGACAACTTGATTTTTCCAGTAATGGCAACATTAAGGTTTACTGTGTGGAGTATGACATGCCACACATCAACTGACCACTTGCATTATCTATAATGCTAGTTGTCACTAACAAAAGTTTTTTCAATGCAAAAAATTAAGATCATCTTGGCATGTAAAATAAGAAAATTCCCACCTCTTCATAGTCGCTGGACATTTTTAGTCCAAATTCCGTCTTTGCAGGAGTGCTCCATTTTGCTTGCTTATTAAAATAAAAAAGAAGAAAAAAAATTGATGTGCAGATGTGTCTAAAGAATGAATGTGACTAAAATCAGGCCATTATAATCTAAATAATATAGTTTATTCAGTCTATATTCAGAAAACGTCTATATTTGAATTATATCTGGATGAAAATAGAAGACTATATGGACTTTATCCTCATTATACAAAACCAGCTTTCAGCCTTCTGGAGTCCAGGATTTCTGTGCAGAGTAAAACACAAATACACTCACAAGTGAGATAGGGATAAATCTTAACACAATACCACTGAAACAGACATATATCATTAGCAGATTGACGAGCAAGTACAAGCTAGAATCATTTAAATACACTAAATGTACATGTCTGCACCCACACTTGAGTTGACAATAGTCCCCATTACGTCACACGACGTTTAAATCCCCAACAATTCGCTCTTATATACACTAAACCCAATAAAATGCATATACATCGAAGCATCTATTAAAAGAGCATGCAAACGAGCATTAACAGAACATTGTGCAGAACTGAAGCAAATGAGGGATAAGGCAGCTCGCAGGCGTCATGGCAACAGGGATGTGATGATGGCTGAATTTTAATGACATACAGTCCAATCCTATATAACTGCATTTATTCTCATTTCCAATATAAACATTACATTTTCCCCATGCAAGTTCTATAAGATCTATAAGATAGTTCGTTCTAAAGATAATCGTGCTGTTAAACTACAATGCAATCGACATAAAAACAGCTATAACAGGTTTGCCAGAACACGAATGGCTCATTTTCAAACATCTGGTTATATGTGCATTGTGACAGGTAATTAAGATGGGTGCAGTTTAGAATAAATCCATCAATTGTGATCACCACCTACACTCGAGATTATACAACCATCTAAGAAACGACATTTACAGTTTCAAAAATAAACATTTCAAAGAAATCAAATGGAAATAATATAAGCTAGCAAGAGAATAATTCATTCAGGATTCATCATAAAAATTCTGCATTAATTTTACAGGCAAACTCACCTCTACTTACTCGCTCACAATGCGTCTAAATGGTTGCCAGATCAACATGGTGAATTTTAGAACATGGGAGTATTAAACTCACACAGTGGGATGCAGTGCTTTGGCGCAAAATAACTCCAGAATGAGGGATATTTTGGCGCGCGGAGGCAACCCACGCGCTGACGGAATGGAGCTTCAGATCACATGACAGGCAACCCCATCCAGATGGTGTATAAATCATGCAGATAATCACCTCAATCCTCTTTTTACTTGTAATAAACATATAAAGAGGCAATAATTTATGTAATATATTTCCATGTTCACCAAAAACCGTGGATATTTACAGTTATTCAAGGGTTACTAGTGAGTCGGTCCACTGTAGGCCATCTTGGGAACGCAGTCGGAGGCTATTTCCAGTCATGCCAGTGCAGCTCCTATCTACTTGAATGGGGGAATGCCGTAATCTCAAACACAGCTGGTCAGTATTACGATCAAAGAACATATTTTAAATCATAAGTAAAATCTGACAAAACTGGTCTTGTAAATTGTGCTTCTCTGCCTCATATTACACTTAAAAAAGTAATTTCCCAGGCTTGTATAGCTGATGCGCATGCGCGTTCTCGAGTTGATTGACAGGCGATATATGTATCTAAAAGGTGATTGGCGCTTTTACATGTAAGGCGGGACTTCCTTGCTACATCCGCTAACCGTTGCAATTTCTCCCATTTATTTGAACACACGTGGCCCTTCTCCCCTAAATAATCTCTGGTCATTTCTAGTTCTTGAACTCTGAATCCTCGCCTTGTCAGTGGATTTAAAAAACGTTCCATTAAAAAGTTTGAAGGGGCCGTTCAGACCGAAAGCGTTCTTGTTTTAAAAAAGCAAGACGCAATAAATAGAACAGAACGCATCGAGATGTGTTTTTAACGGTTGAAGCAGAGCCCATCTGAAAGTTGAGCCTACAAGGTTAGCATAAAATAGCATAACGTAGCGGTCCCATAGAGGGCGTTACACCAGGAGGAGGAGATTAGTGCCAGGTCTTTTAGAATGGATGTCTATAGATGAGATGCTTCCCGACGCTGAATAAACTACTTTTGTGAGGAAACAGTTCATCACTTAATTAATTGACCACATGTCTGCTAATGATAAACATGTTTTACACTAAACAATCATTTTGTAGTGAATTAATGTGGGGAGTTCACTACGATAAAATTGCTGTTTTATCAGGGATGACATGGACGATTGTGCGACAGGAAGGTGTCAGTTTACGGCTCTCTCCATTAATTTGTATGGTATCCGCAAACGGTGACATACTGTCGTAACACGATAGGTGACCTTTACGCTCTCTACTATGGTGAAAACGCAAAGGTTGAGACATAAGAAAGAAGTTCTCTGGTTGAAGTACTTTAGTGCGCTGTAAAAACAGCGGGCTGAGCAACAACGGTCTAGTCGTGCACATGTTCCATTGACAATCTATTGAAAAGCGCTCACAAACACTTTCACTAAAATATTTTTAAATAAAAATCACTTTTGTGTCTGTTACAGAAAGCCAAACAAGACAAACCCGAGCGGCCCGCGCTTTTGTAACCAAGAAAACTACTAGCCAATTAGAGACGCCCTTTGTCTGTCAATCATTTTGTAAGCTCTGGAATGCTATCATCGGATTGGCTGACGTGTCTCTGGAGAGCAGGCTTTTGCTGAGAGACGGGACAACGACGGTTTTAAAGTGCTTTTCTTCTAAAAGTGATGCTAACAAATCAGTTATGACCATATATTGCAGAGCTATTGAATGTCTTTGACTAAGTATAAAAAAATATGGTGTTTGGCCTTGGAGTACTACAATCCATGTAATGTGAATATGGATCTTTCGGTACCATGATATTTATAAAGTAGGATGGTATTACCATTAGGTCCCATTGCTGTACTACTATGGTACTGTGAAAGTTTTTTCCTTTCCACCTGAGCTGTCACACAAAGATAGTAAACGTGTGCATTTTACCTTAAAGTCAACACATGTTTTTGAACAGTCCAAAAGAAAATAGTATGCAGAATGCTGTAACACCTCTTTGATGTGGAAGTATCCAGGAAAGCTTAAAAATGTTGGAAGGCATTGCTCTAAACAGGTATGTCTGGATAGATGTCATGTTGACCAAGCCTCTATTTAGTAACACTTAGTGCTATTGAATGGATAACATATATTGTTTGTCCTTTATTTTAGGATTTCTGCTTCAGTAATCAAACTTCCCAAGCCAACACTGGCCAAAGAATGTAAAGCTTGAGATGGATAAAGTATCTGTTATTTATTATAAGGTACACACACATTTATTTCACAAGGTTATATACAATTATGTTCAGTTTTGCCATTTCCTACTTCTTACACCATTGCATGCCAATTCTCAAATAATAGCCGGAACAAGATAAAGCAGAGTAGTGTGAAGATTCCAGTCATATTTTCCCCTTATACTCCAGTCTTTAACATTAAACTCATGTTTAGTGATTTACTGTATGTACAATCCTTTGCAAGGCCTTAGTCTCTGTTGTCATTCTCTTGAAAGATGTGGATGACGCTGTCATATGCAGGTGGTGGAGTCTGTCTGGGTAAAAAACCTCTTAGACTGCCCTTTCCCAGCCAAAAGGACTCTGCTGGTGCCGTACTAAACGGATCTGAGATGTTAGGAATCAATGCAGCCTGGTTATCATCTTCTGCTTCATCGCTGGTCTTATTAGTCTTTTTCATTGGTGGCCGAAAAGTGGAGTTTTGGAAACTGGGGCTTCGACCCAGTAGTTCGTTGGGGTCTACAGACGTCTGTCTGTGGAGGTTTAAAACGGCCCTACCCACACCTTCACAATGACTTTTGTAGTGGCTGAGCTGGCAGTTCTGATTACGAGAGTTTTTAGAATCGGACTGCTGGTTTTGACATCTGGTAATCCTGACTGAAGCTCTGCGGCGCGACATCCATGTTAGGAGGAGGAAAATCAAGATCCCGATGAGCAGACCCATCATTATCGACAAGGAAAATGCCAGGATGAGCTCCTCTGGATGAAAAGGGTAATGAATTGCAAATAATTGTTTTTAGTAATAAAATATATACTTAGGTTCAGAAGTACAGTGGGGTTCAAAAGTCAGATTGCTCATTTAGAGTCTGATTTAAACCTGGAAGTTTTAGGATAAAACATATGTAAGCAAACAAACATTATGATGAAAAATGAATAAGAAATAATTGTTATTATGCTTTATTTCCAGGTCAATCAAATAAGCAAATATTTAACATTTTCTTTCCTTACAAAAGGTCAGATTTGCTTGCTTCAAGATGCTCTTTGGAACATTCTCAAATTATAATTATTATTATTATGTTGATGCTGTTATTAAAGTGTTGAAAACTTCTATAAAATATGACATTTAGTGTCAAATGAACAAAGCTTTGTCAAATAAAAACGAAAAATAACAGAAAATTGTGATTAGCACAATGTTATTTTATTTTTTTACAAACTATTCTGAAATTAAAACTAAAAAACATTGTTATTTTTTAATAACTGCACAAATGTTGAACAGATTAATAATAATATATAGATTAGTATATAACGTACCTTACTTTTCCACCTTAATAATCAATACGAGCCAACTCACGCATGGCAAAAATTATAATAACCAAATGCATGTCAGTTCTTACCAAAATCAATAGGTTTTAGTATTTCCCAAATCTCATGTGTTTCATTTGAAGCCATAGCTGTGAACATAAGCATATACACCATAAAGCAATAGACATGCAGTCAAACTCTCTATTCAAGCACACAGAATCTGTTCACTGTATTTCTCTGGGAATCTGGCACTTTTTTTTGTTTGCATAAAGGGAAACTTGTCATTCTTCCTGCCTCTTTACTTGTATATTTAGCTAGTGCTCGGCTTATCTGTTTGGGACAGAAATCCGGGAGAACAGGGCTGTTTCCTATTGCATCATATCCTCTGTTTCAGTGGATACAATACAATGGCTTTTTAACCCCATTATATTATAATCAACCAGCTTACACCTTTTTTATGTCTTTCACCACCCTTAAATTTTCTTCTTTCGCAGTAGATTTGTTTTAAGATAGTGAGGATGAAAGGAAAACTCTTATGTTATAAAAACAAAACAAAAAACAGTACTTTCTTTCTTTATAATTTAGTTTGAAACAACACATTTCCCATAAGAAAATGCAAACACCCAAGTTGATGTCAGAGGGGAATTCCTCTGCTTTTGTGAACACAACCGATTAGGGTAAAATACTACTGATAATAATCATCTTACAAATACCCACCTCATACAAGTTTTAAAAGTTCATCAAAAATGTCGACCTCATACATCAACCTATTGATTAAATTCAACTGTATTTTATGAGTTTGAGGAAAACAAGGAATGACCAGCAGATGCCAGTACTGCCCAATAGATACTTTGGATGTTAAGATGGTTAGATATAAGATAGATAGATAGATAGATAGATAGATAGATAGATAGATAGATAGATAGATAGATAGATAGATAGATAGATTTTAAATGAAAGGATGGATGGAAGGACGGATGGATAGATAGATTGAAAGAGGATGGATGGATGGATGGATAGACGGATGGAAGAAAAGATGATAGAAAGATTGATAGAGGAAAGATGATAGAGTAAAAATAGATTAAAAATAAATAGAGGATGGATGGATGATAGAGAGAAAATAGATAAAAATAGAGGATAGATGATAGATAGATGGATGGATGGATGGATGGATGGATAGATAGAAAGATTTTGAATGGAAGGATGGCTGGAAGGACGGATGGATAGATAGATTGAAAGAGGATGGATGGATGGAAGAAAAGATGATAGAAAGATTGATAGAGGAAAGATGATAGAGTAAAAATAGATTAAAAATAAATAGAGGATGGATGGATGGATGATAGAGAGAAAATAGATAAAAATAGAGGATAGATAGATAGATAGATAGATAGATAGATAGATAGATAGATAGATAGATAGATAGATAGATAGATAGATAGATAGATAGATAGATAGATAGATAGATGTATAGATGGATGGATGGATGGATGGATGGATGAAGGAAAGATGATAGATTGATAGAGTAAAAATAAATAAAAATAGATAGATAGATGGAAGGAAGGAAGGAAGGAAGGATAGGATAGATAGATAGATAGATAGATAGATAGATAGATAGATAGATAGATAGATAGATAGATAGATAGATAGATAGATAGATGGATAGATTGATTTTGAATGGAAGGATGGATGGAAGGACGGATGGATAGATAGATTGAAAGAGGATGGATGGATGGATAGATGGATGGAAGAAAAGATGATAGAAAGATTGATAGAGGAAAGATGATAGAGTAAAAATAGATTAAAAATAAATAGAGGATGGATGGATGGATGTATAGATTGATAGAGAGAAAATAGATAAAAATAGAGGATAGATAGATGGATGGATGGATGGATGGATGGATGGATGGATGGATGGATGGATGAAGCTTCTGTTCAATAAATTCGAAGCTTCAGAAAGATTCGTTTCTCCCTCACCAGTGCAAATGTCCCCGTACCGTTCCGTTTAGCAGCAATAGATGGCAGTAAGGGTTTAATTACATGAACGCTGCCTTGCAACATTGTTTAAAGGTTTCCATAACAACCTCTCTAACAGAGTTTCACCATCATCACACTAGACAGGAACACTGCGGTTATGTAGGCGCGATCTGCTCACGGTAATACACATGCACTTTAACTAACATACTAATCAAGTTCAATGAATTAGCGCTCGTTTTTCAGAAAATGAATGCAGTTGATGTATTTATAAGTTTCCTGTGTATTATTTAAACATGCGTTTAGACTTAAGTCAAACTGTCTGCGCAGATATTTATGTTGTGTTGTTGAGTTTCTTGTTTAATTATGCATGCATTATATACCTCATATAACTAAAACATATAAAGTCTGTATGTAACAGTGATCAGTCAACGTTTGAAAAAAGAGTGGAAAAAGTCCATCATTTACTTTTATCGCGAGAGTGAAAAATAATATTTGCAACCTTTCTGTTTGAAGACAAGAGACTTGCTTAATGTGTAAACGTACACAACATGACTAAAGTGTGCATAGAAACACAATGCAAACAATTTGATTTTGTTTATTTTGTTCAAAACGTGTTACTTTTTCTTCTCAGCTCACTTACCCTGCATATAAGAGGACTTCTGACTGGTCCATCTCACAGACTGGCAACTAAATAAGACCTTCTCTTCTATTGGATTAAATCTAGTTACTGTAGTTCCTGCATCAGAGGCAGCTAGAGGAGGAAAGAGAAGTGTAGGAGGGGCAGATGGGATGTCCCCTTAAGAAAGTAGTGCATTATCTGCAGTACTGACTGTGTGAGTGTTCCAGTGTTCTATCAGAGGTGTAGAGGACACTAGAAAGGGACCATGGCTTCCCTTAGTCCATTCGGACGGTCCAGCAAGGATATTATGAATGTGATGCAGAAGCTGCAAGGTAAGTGATGCTGGATTTCTGCTCTTTACCTCTCGTGACCGTCCTCTGGCACGGTGAGTCAGGAAGAGAATTTTGCTGATTCAGTTCCTTAAATTCAGGAGTTTGCCAGATGCTTCTTGTTGCATAAATAAGAACAGAGATGCACCATAGGTGATGGCACACGAACTTACAAGCCCAACTGAGACATCAATATTAATGGTGTGCATAATGTTCATGTGTGTGTGTGTGTGTGTGTGCACATCCATTCATTGATGTGTTTACTAATGTTGCCATCATATATGGCTCATTTTATATTCAGGCACAGAAATGTTTGTGCATTTGAACTCTCCTAAGAAAATGCACCTTCATTTTAACACTTTACCCTTTGTTAACTGCATTAGCTCCTGTTGATTTATTAGCTTAAGGGGACAAAATTGACTGGTTTTGCACTGCAGTGCATGCCGATACTGATACCTAAGTTGGGGGAAAAGGCCAATAACTGATTAATCGGCCGATAGTTTTTAAAAATGTATTGAATGTTACAATTTTTTCTTAATCTTTCCTTACTCTGACAGGTAAAGACATAGAGGACTGCAAGAGTCCAAATGAGTAATATCCCATATGCGTGTTTGTTGTGCAACCAAAATCCCAATAATAACCAGAAAAAGGTTATTAAGGTCATATTTGGTGCATAACGTGGGACTTTTAATTATAAACATGCCTGAAATAGACCGGTGACTCTTATTTTGAAGTGTCTGTGCTTCCAGCTCACACAAACACAACGGAAACAAAACATGCACTCTTTCTATCATCTATAACATATTACAATAGGATCACTATAGAGTAAACATGGTCAAATGGGCTAATAAACACAGTATAAGCAGTAAATAACACAGTAGATCATCATTCATCAAAAGTAGATCATCAACGATCACTTGTCAATTGTAATATGTGTCTTTTTATAACATTTTGCATTAATACTCATAAATTAGTCCATAAACAGTGATGGCCATCCTTACAATGCTCTTTAAGTACCAAATTAAGCTTTTTGTAGCCTATATATTCACCAAATAAAGGTTTTTGGCCCTAGAGAGAGACGGAAGAATAGTAATTAAACAAAAACGCAACTATCTGTGTTGTCATTCAGGTGTTCGATTCATCATAAGCAACCGATATATTGGTTGACCTGTGCTTAAAACAACCAAATATTGTCCGATTAATCGGCCTGGTTGATTTATAAGTAACAGAAATTAACGGTGGGTTATCCATTGCATTGGGGATTTGTTTCTTCATATTTAACATACAGTACTTTTAGCACTTTGTTGTGAAGGACATCATTGTTTTTTCTTACAGGAAGTAGTCACAGATAAAGGTTCTTTTCTAACACTTGTGATGCCATGGAGAGAAGCTTTGTTTGACCTTCCCCAATAGATTGGCATTTATATCTTTTATGATAAAGTTGTTTTAGTTTACTAGTACTCGTTCTGTCATTTCAGTGTTAGAATGGTCGCACAGAGACATAATATTATCCAAACTACAAATGGCCATCCATACATTTAATATTATGTGCAATGCTCTTAGCTTGCAGAAAGGTTTAAATGGTTTTCTAACCGTTTTTAGAAGATGAGAAAAATACAACTCCACCCAAAAGCAAAATAAAGAAGCAATGATTGTTGTTCCAGGATTCAGCTATGACTCCTGCTGGTAGGAAAATATTTCCGTAATCGACCTGTTTTTTAGGAACTTGAATATTATCCTTAAGCAAATTCACATTTTAATAGGCAACACCTAAAAAAACTGACTAGCGTAGTGCTCATATTAGTTTCAGTGTTTTTGTCTAAGAGCTGGACAGGGACTCCAGAAGATTAGGTGGTATTTGTGGGTAAAGGTAGAACCTGACACCTTTCTTGTCCTTGGAGTACAAACAGATTGATATTTGGAGTCCCTGTCGGGCCGGTACTAGGATGAGATCTTTTGGTCGCCATTTTGACCTTTAAGGTGGGCAAAATGTTTTCTCGTTTCACCGTCTGACCAATGTAGGGGGGATTGGTCGTTTTGCCATCCAGCCAATTTTGGGTGTTTTATTTTCACAATACCAAAACTCACTGGTAAGTGACCATGCATGTCCTGAAATTCTCATGAAGTTGATGAAAAACACTCCATAAATAGTTAATTATGCCCAAGTTTATGGCAGATGTACCTATATTCAAAGTTCCTAATGCATTTCCTGTGGAACCTGGTGGAAGAGAGTGCAGTACGATCATCATCTTAATGGCCACATGCTCATAGTGTTCAGGTGAAACAAGAAGTGGGAATCGAGATGCAGAGAGGAACTTTCAAACACAACAGGAAGAAAGTTGCGTATGCTTGAAAACTTGCAGTTCTGTCGTGACCACTGAAATGATTTTGCAGCTGTAGATAAGAAATCTGAGTTGAGAATGAATGATGTCTGTCTCAGATGGACAAAATGAATTATTAGTGCTGTTTGCTAAAGGAAGCATAATTTTTATACTATACAATTTGAACATGAATGGTACCCATAATCATTTGACTTATCACAGAGAGGTGTGCAATTAATGTTCTAAACAATCAGACTAATGATTTTTGCCTGGTGAATGATAAAATGGTGAAAAGTGAACAAAATCTAGTAACTTGAGGGTGAGATCTTCTGACTTGGGCCAATAAGTAGTGACTTAGCAACCACTAAGAACACCAAAGAAACTGCCTAGCAACAACCCAGAACACCTTAGCAACTGCATAACAACACACTAACAACCACTCAGAACACCTTATGGATCGCATAGCAATACCCTGGCAACCGTCCACCACACAGAACACTCTAGTAGAAACCACTTAGCAGCAACCCAGAACACCCTGGCAACTACATAAGAACACACTAACAACCACTAAAAACACCCTAGAAACCATTTAGCAACAACACAGAACACACTAGCAACTGGAAAACATATTACCAACCACTCAGTACACCTTATGGTTTGCATAGCAACACCCTGGTAACCATTCCACCACACAGAACACCATACTAGAAACCACTTAGCAACTTCCCAGAATGCCCTAGAAACTGCATAACAACACACTAACAACCACTCAGAACACCTTAGCAACCACATAGCAAAAACCCAGTACATACTATCAACTGCATAACAACATATTAACAACCACAGAGAACACCTTATGAATCGCATAGCAATGCCCTGGTAACCATCCAACAAAGTACACCCTAGTAGAAACCACTAAGCAACTACCCAGAACACTCTAGCAACTGCGAAATAACACTAACAACCACTCAGAACACCTTAGCAACCACGTAGCAATGGCCTGCAAACCACCTAGAACACCTTAACAACCTTGGCATAACAAATTACTAACAACCATATAGAACACCTTAGCAACTGCCTAGCAATACCCTGGCAACCAGCCACACAACAACATACGAACAACCATATTGAACACCTTAGCAACCTCATAGCAATGCCCTGGTAACCACCCAGAACAACTGGATGACTGCAAAACAACAAACTAACAGTCACTCAGAACACCTTAGCAACCACATTGCAATGCCCTGGTAACCATCCACCACACCCTGGCAACTGCATAACAACACACTAAAAACAACTCTGAACACCTTAGCAACTGCAGAACAACATACTAACAACCATATAGATCATCTTAGCAACCTCATAGCAATTCCCTGGTAACCATCTAGAACATTCGGATGACTGCATAACAACACACAAAAAATCACTCAGAACACCATAGCAACTGCTTAGCAGTACCCTAGCAACCTCCAAGGACATCCTAGCATCACTCACATTTTCTTCAGAAAATGTTAAAATCTAGGTTGGTGATTCATTGGACATATAAAGCTTCTGAAATGTGCACTTGTGGTGTAGCCTGTACATTTTCTTATGTGTATACACAGAATGCAGTAGATTTGGCATTCAATGTTGGCACAGCAGTTGCACCATAAATGGTGAATTCATTAGAAGTGTGTGCATGTATGCACATGTACTTTGCATTGAAAGTCCTATCAGAAAGGTGTGTGCTCATTGCCATGGCACATCAGCAATAAATAAGGCCATGTGTGGTTTATGTGACAGAACACCTGTGGTTACTGTTTTCAGAGGAACTGCTTTTGGTTTCCCCCTCCGTGGTGACTGGCGCATGCCTGTTTAGAGTGTGTGTTTAAATCGTGTGCCCTGGCACAACTGATTTTTGTTTTTACGGTCAACCATTTCCTTATGTCTAATGACAAACCCTCCAATGAAAACAAAGATCTTATTGTTTTAATGTTGTCTTATTAAAGTTTGCATAAGAAGGTATCTGACTCAATTGAAATTTTTTACTTTAAATTTGTAATTATTGTGCACAATTCATCAGTGCACGTTATTCCCGAGATAAAAACCTCTACTCATCAATATGTAATGACTTACTCTGTCTCTGAAATGATTTTCCTTTTTGGCTGTCATTGAAAATAATATTAACCAACAATATAATAATCTAACATTCATGATTTAAACAAACCCTGCAGGATGAAACATTCCTGCTCCATTTATTTGCTCACAGAATACTGTTTTACTTAGAAATACTTCACATTGATAAAATACAATGGGTTGCAAATGCCTTTTCGTGAAGACTTTAAATGTAGTGTTTAATGAGAAAATGTGGTATGTTGTAACGTTTTTCTTAGCTTCAAGAGAAGTTGCCTAAAATCTGGTACTGATCTTATTATTTTACATTTTTTAATTTAAAAAAGCCTTTACATTTTGTGTTGATCTCAAAAGCACTAGATGGCAGTGTTGAAATGACTTTATGTGCTGTTCAGTACATTTCCTAAGTATTTGTTTATAAATGAAAATCATATCCTTTGCATTGTGAATACACTACAACTCTCCTAATAGTCAAAGTAGGGTGGTTCGTTCTCAAAGCCGAGTAGTTTAAGTCTATGATGGCTGTTTGCCAGAGTTAAACTGCTGGTTATGATGACGATGATGGTCATATCCAGAGATACCACTTAGGAGGAACTTCCAGCGCTAAACACATCAGTATCTTTGAGCATCAGCTTTAACGTTCGTCCCTGGTGGTCATTTGAAACCACAGGAGTGATGTGTACAGCATTAAAGACATCTCTCTCTCTCTCTCTCTCTCTCTCTCTCTCTCTCTCTCTCTCTCTCTCCATTCAACAGATGACAGCAACATCTGACCTGCTGCTCATGATATCAGCTGTCCCGATTTTGTGTTGAATGCTCTCATTTAAATTTCACATGATCCACACACTTGCGTTTAGTCTTTAGTTTCTCTTTAGTGAGGCATCTTATTTCTCTCCCTAGACTGAAAGTGACTGTACATGTTGCAGAAAAGACACACTTCACCTTTAAGCATCCAGGAAAAACAAAATGCATTATTTTGCAGTCATGTTTTAGGACTGGACAGCTCCATAAAATATAGTATCCAGATAATGGGAAGAGTGTTTTTACTGGCAAGGAAGTGCTGAGTATTAGGGGCCATTTACACGTCAACTTTTTATGCGTTTTGGCTGTTAATTTACACGACAACTGCGTTTTGGGGCCTAAAAACACAAACTTTTGAAAACGGGTTTCAAAGTGCACGTTTTTGAAAACGATGCCATTATCGTCTCCGTGTAAACATACAAAAACGCTAATTTGTGAAAATGATGACGTCATGCGCATTACATTTACATTTATGCATTTGGCAGACGCTTTTATCCAAAACGACTTACAGAGCCCTTATTACAGGGACAATCCCCCCCGGAGCAACCTGGAGTTAAGTGCCTTGCTCAAGGACACAATGGTGGTGGCTGTGGGGATCGAACCAGCGACCTTCTGATTACCAGATTACCAGTTATGTGCTTTAGACCACTACACCACCACCACATGTTCAGTCTATAGGCCCAGGGTCACTTGTAGTTATAAAGCAACATCATCGTCCGTCCAGACAAAATTGCTTGATGCTTTCGTCATCTTCAATGTTTGCATTCATCGCTCTGTGGAAGAATGCTTGTGGGCACAGCCGCGTAGTGTTTCTATACAAAGTGACATCACCAACTACTGGCTTAGCATGCATAATACAGCATTCTTAGTAGTTTTCGTGGATCCGTGTGAACGGGGATCGTTTTAACAACGTTGCCGTCTATACGCGAAACTTAAAAAAAATGCAAAGGAAAAACTTTAACATTTTTAGTACATCGCAGTCGTGTAAACGTACCCTTAGATTGACCATAAGTCTGTATAGATAACCTCTTCAACTCTGGAGCATTGATTGGCTGCCACCTGCAATTTTCCCCACTTAAATTTAAAAGCTCACCATTTACTGTGGACTAATTGCCAAAAATGTGTCTAATTTTTTTCAGAATCCCTCCCAAATAATAAAAAAAAGAAATTATATTGTATTAATTATATAAATTATATTTAAATCCTTTTTTTGTCCTAAATTTGTAAGCATGTAATTCTTGTTCCATTCCCTCCAGCTCCCTCCAAAAAGTCTTATTTTCCACTGGATGGCAACAAGTATTATCATTTTTCCCCTCTATCTCCTTCTGTAACAAAATGCCAATCTGATATGTAGGTGGCGCTCTTATGCATTTTAGCCCTCACAGATGTGCTCGTCCATAGACATTCAGTCTTATTTTCAGTTCATGCACCACCCCCATTGTTTCATTAAATATCTCGGCCTCTGAGTGGACTAGAAGCTCAATCTAGGTGACATTAGAAAGCTGAGATCCTCCTTTGATGTATAACATTTTACATCAATAGTCAATAAGTTTATAACATATATTTCTGATTATTTGTTTAGCATGCTTTTCCTGCTGGGCCAAATATTTTGTTCTGGACATCTAATATATAACATTGGATAATTCACACAAGCAAGCTCACAGACAAGTAAAACATGGCAAATGTTTTAGAAAAACCGCCTAGGGTGAAAGTAGATATAAAGTTTTTAGCTATTTTGGGCTTACAGCAGCAGTGATCAGTGCATAAAAGAGACATTTGTATTTGATGGGCTCTATTTTCATGAGTGCACCAAACGCTATTTTGCTATTTTCCTTTGAATTTGATTGTTGCGCTAAGATGTTTCAGTAACACCTCATAACTTTAATTCAGTTCCGCCATTTGCAGTTTGTAGATTTCACCAGCAGGTGGTAATAAAGTTAATGTCCAAATTCAGAAAGTAAAGAACATTAAATAATGTCCTTGACGATCGCTGTTGAAGCAGTTAGTTGAAACAAAACATTATGAGATTTGTGTTAAACTTTCTAGAGGTCATGGTTTACTTTTTCAATTATTAATATTATAATTGTTATTTTTAAGTCGCTGTGAAAGGGGCCGGTGGAAGATGAGAGAGAAAAATGTTTAGATTTGCTATGATTTCTTTGACCACTTCCTTATTTTTATTACATTTTTGTTTTGTTTGAAGCGTAAGTGAGTTTAGAAATAGTTTTGGTTTACTTTATTTGTGTTTTAATAAATTAATTAAAAAAAAATGTAATCATTGTTTATAGGTAGAAGTGAAGTGCGTGCCGATACAATCACTGTTAATACTAGTCATGATTTGTGTGTCGTGTCCATACTTACATTTTCAATAATTTAACAGAGCCTGCATCCATGTTTTTATTCTTCCAGTTCATTGCATACAGTCAATTTACACTACCAAATTCTTATGAATGTTCTGTCTTAATCTATATTTCTGGAACTTGACAGGGAATGGATTGTATTATAGGATGGAGACGGTGCTGGAGATAAACCTTCATTGATCTGATTACCACTATGCGCAGGCGATTTTGCCCAAACCACTTGCGCCTAGATTTAGTGCATGCTTACATGAAAATACCAACACTATATAGCCATGCCCAATGACTTTGCGCTTATGAGTTAAGGCGTAGCGCTTAGCGCTTGCACGCTTAAAATAGTGCCCAATGTCTTAGAAATATCAATTTTCATTTTTTCATTCTTTTGAAAATCTTTCAAACTGTGTACTGTATTAGGGCAACAAAATAAACTGTACAGTCACATTTCATGAGAATAAGAGCTTTCATTTGATATAAGATTTGTCTATTCATGTGCTATTTGAAAGACTTTTATATTCATATAAATATTTCTACCACATGACCTCTAGGTGCCGCTGATTTGTGACGCCTTATTTTTGTATTTTATGTAACAGAAATGCACAAGTGCTGATTATCTAGGAAAAGTTCATATTCTAAGTCATCAAACGATATGCCTGATTTTTGTATTCGGAGACTTGAACATTTTAAGCGTAAATGTTTTCCGTGACATAGCGCCCCCTTTTGGCAAAGTTAAATTGGTTAAATTAGATATAAATTGAATAAATTTGTATTAGTATATACAGATCTATTACTATTGTTATTAATAATAATAATAATATTTTATATTACATTGATATAATATAAACAATTATATTAATATTCTATATTTTTTGCTTTATGTTTATGTTAAGAGAAAATCACATGTTGATGGCTTTGCCGACTCTTATTTTATGATGTGATGGACAGCAAAAGCTGACAAGCAATCAGTCTGCTCGTTTAGGAAATCTCTGCTAGATGCCCATCTACCATTTCTTCATTTCTTTATAAATATCCACACTCTGTCAAGACACTTGAGTCTATTTTAAAACTATTTCTAAATCATTAGATGAGCATGTGCTATAAATAGCACTGTTTTCGTGAACTTTTCTGAGTGAAACCGATTAAGGAACATTCCATGTTCTTTCGTACAAAAGACTTTTTGAGATATAAATACCTAAACTATGCCACAGTGAGTGAGTGGAGAATGGATTTTTCCTCTAAGTGGATTTGTGAAGGAGCAATCATACTTTGTAAATGCACTAACAATTCAGAGGAACAAAACACAAGATTGAATTTAGTGTAATTGAATCAAATGTGTTTAAAAAGACCAAACAAAATGCATGCCTGGATGTTCATAATCATAATCATTCCTATTATTGCACAGTTGAAGAGCTGTCAAATATGTGTCGAATGGCTTGGGTTGTATAGACGCCATATTGTGGCTGATGCTCAGGAATAATAGAGTGATGTCACTGACTCCACCGTAGCAGGTGGCAGATGCATTTCAGTAGCTGTGACATTAATGATTCAATTCTTTTGAGTGCAGCTGGTTCCCAGTTTTTTTAGCCATTTGCAATTAATGCAGTTAGGCGTGTATTATTCCGTGAGTAAATTCACAATATGAAACAAATGAACATATTTAACTTTAATGCCACATATTTTTGAGTGACACAGAATATCCAGAGGGAAATATTATAGGTCAAGACTCGATTATCGATCTGGCTTTGATCAAATTATGAAACAGAAAATATATTATTTACCCCTTCATTTATGATCTCCATTACATCAGCAGAAAAGAGAGGTGGTTTTAGAGGCAGAGATTTTTTTTTTATAAAAATGTGCACTGATTAATCATACACATTAAGACCAGGAACAGTAAATAGACAGTACATAGGGTACAGTTTGTTTTTAAACTCACACCCCCACAGTAATTGTGTCATGCACCCATACGTCTCTTGATGAGCTGTCTGAACATGAATGAAAAATGCAGATCTGATTATTTGTTAAGCCATTCCTGCATTAGAGTGTCTGCAGTGCTTGTATCTGTGGCCTGATGGAGTTCAAGCTGTGTAGCAGGAGTACTGACCCCCACCCACACATATAAATCAGAATCACACCAGCTGCTTGGTGACATCACAGCACCTCCACATGCTGATTGGAGGATCAGTACCATAGCATGTTAGCATGGCTGCAGCAGTGGGATGCTGCTAGAACTACACTCCACATGAACATGTCACATTTCTATGTAAACAATGACTAACGGATTCACTTTACGTCACCAACTGGCTCTTATTACACACAAAAATGATCTTTTGTCACCACCTGCTGGCTAACATATGTAATGTCAAAAATAAAGCCAGAAACTCCTAACAGATACACTTTAGTTTAGAACAAGCGTCCGCGTGCTGATGATGTCACACCATCAGTGCTCATGGAACATCGCTCGTCCAATCAGATTCGAGGGCCGGAACTAACTGTGGTATATCGTCACCTTCCTAAAATAATTGCCTAAGTCATTTTTTCACTTTTCTCAGAAAACACAAAAAACTGAACCAATAATTGAATATATGATATTTATTGATAAATAAATCGTTTCTAGATGTTTGATTACAATATGTAAGCCTATTCAAATCTTTCTTAATTAGATCATGTAATGTGGAAAAAATTAGACAAAAACTAGATGAAATATTGTTTAAAAATACAGAAAAGAGTTAACAGAAAGCCTAATGCTAGCTTGACTTAGCTATTTTTCTTGACTAAAATGCTGACTAAAAAGACTAAATAAAAAGACAAAAACACAATATTTTTATGCAATATTTATAGTCTATATTATAGTAAACCTCATCACTTACCAGTAGGGGTAAAAAACTTGTAAAATTGTCTCATTGCCTTTTGACTTAGGCAAAATAAAACGGCCTAAGTCACACACTTGACATAGGCCATTATACTATAGGGGTAGAATTGCATGATCTGTTCAACTGAGGATGTGGGCGATTTTACCAAAGGTGGCCAGCATCATGAGGAGATGACTTATGCAAAAAAATCATTTTTGTCAAAAAATGACTTAGGCAATTATTTTAGGAAGGTGATGTATATATATATATATATATATATATATATATATATATATATATATATATATATATATATATATATATATATAATTTAAAATACAAAATATATACATTTAAATATATAAAAGTAAAGATTATCATCATCACTGAGAAAACAACAACAAGCATATTGTTCAAACAATACATTAAGAATTTATTAATCCTGGTTGATGTTAATTTATTAAATTAATTTGTTGATTGTTAGTTTATGTATGTTCATAATGCACATTGTTGGGTGTAATGCATAACTAAGCAATTAATTACTGTAATTAAATTACTTTTTCATTGAAAATATAAAGTAAGGGATTTGTCTTAATTTTTCGCTAATTTACAGTTACTTCTGATGTAATTGTGTTCAATACAGTAGTGCAGTGGTTCCCAAACTTAAAATTCACACAAGGTCATTTGGAAATATGTCTGTTTAACACAATTTTCTTTGTAAAACAACTCCCTTATTTTAAACATGTTATATTTGTACGTGTTTTGTACATGTTATATTAATCATATATACTGAATAAATGGCTTACCAATTGAGATGGGAATGCTAGATATGATATAACTGCATAACTTGAAAACTCCCCCCTCATCGCATCACGGTACGCAAGAATAGTGTTCGGTTCTGTGCCTGAAATTGTGCATCACTGCATCATTGTACGGCATTGCTGGATGAATTCGAGCATTAAGTATCTGTGCAATGTGGCAGTCAACTCAAGGTGCTTTTTGTGTCACATTTGACACTGTTAGCAAGGTTGAGCTCATTTGCTGAAAAAACATCATGCAACAATGTAAAAACAGGTCTCTACCTTGCGATCAAATGTGAGTGAAAATTACTGCGTGTGAATGTGGAAAATGATTTGGCCGCACCGGATGTCTGACACCTGTCATCAAAGCTTTTAAACTTATACCATCAGAATCAAAACTCCCTATGCATCTAACCTTAAATATAAATTACGTTTTAAACTGCGGGAAAAAAGAAAAAGAAAACTAAAATCGTGGACAACTGACATGTGCGAGTCTTGTAAAACATTGAAGTATTTTACTTGCTATCACAAAGCTACGTCACCTAGCGCTGGGCTGACGACAAAAGATACTTGTGTGACGCACGACACGAGTAAATGCATTTTTAAACCGCAAAATATCGGTTTATTTCATTGCATATTTTTCTGACCTTTATGACACAATCATATTGGTGTTTCTACACTAGAGGGCACACAAAATAATTTTTGCCAGTGAGAAATACATGAACTGGGTTTGAATGTTATTTTTAGACTGTGATGAAATTGAAAGAACGGTAAATCTCAGAATGTCATTGTCACCTCACGGACACCCAGGGGTACGCGTATCCCAGTTTGGGAAACACTGCTGTAGTGTATAGACTGTAGAACAATTCTATATAAAACAATAGTGAATTTAAAATCTAAATCTAACGTCTAATGTTAAAATGTATGTTTTCCCATTTAACGCAGCCCCCTTAAATTCTTTGGCCAGTTCATGAATAGTTTATTTGATTTTATAGGATTTGTTTCAGTTTCATGTCTATCCTGTCTAATGCAATTACTTTTCTGACAGAGTAATTAGTAAAGTAATCTAATTACACTGTAGAAGTAATTAGTAGTTTGTTGTTAATTACTTTTTTAGAGTAACTTACCCTACACTGATAATGCATTAGCTAAAGTTAACATATACAATTTTAAATTTAAAAAAATGTGTTAGTATATGTTAAAAATAGCATTAAGTAAGATGTAAAAAAAGTATTGTTCATTATAAGCTCGTGTTTACTAATTTAGCTAAATAATGTTAACAAATGCAACCTTATTATATAGGGTTACCACTTAATTCACAATATAGGCGATTCTATAAAAACAAGTCTTATTATCTTACACAATTTTGCTCATGTAAATAAATCTTTATTTAAGGATGTTTAGATATTTTACTGGAAAACAACACAAAATACTGATTTAGAATAGTTTTTTTGCAGTGTAGCAGGATGTTGCCTATAGAAACTGCCCTGTAATAGCAGCGTACCCACAGTGGAGGAGAGAAAGGGAGGGAGAGGGAGAATAAGGGAGGCAGCAGGGAAGGAGGAGAGAGGGAGGAGGGGAGGTTCCATCCTCTAACGCTCAGTCGCACTGTGTTTTCACACGCAAAGCTGTACCGTCTGCTCTATTCTGTTTCACGAAGGAAATAAAGGATAGCTGGTCCCCTTTTCCTCCCTGGATTATAAGCGCACACGCTCACACATGAAGGACACAAACAAACGGAGGGAATGTGGGGCACACAATGGCTCACTTTAAGGATGTAGCCGTCAGAAAGACCACTTCTCTCAATCTGGTGACAGGATTCTTTCAGTATCTCCGTGGTAAGTGGGACATTGATGTCGTCTCATCCGAATGGATATTTGAGGAGTACAGGAGGCAGTAGCTCAGATTTAAACACAGTCTGTGCTCTGCTGGATAAAGGTGAAACAGATGCATGATCCAGATATGCAGTGACACATCTCTAGGTCATGTTGGCTCACTAGATATTATTGGCCAGCTGAGGTCTTCTTCCTCCTTGGGAGAGGTAATTACCTTGTTAGCACGGATTACCACTGCACACGAGTGCTGATGTTTAACTCTTTTTGGCTGCGCATGTTGGATTATAAAGGCTGTGGTGTGCTTAAAGGGATAGTGCACCCAAAAATGGAAATTCTGTCATTATTTACTCACCCTCATGTTGTTACAAACCCTTTTTTCAGTTTAACCAGTAATGTCACCATTCACTTCCATTTGTAAGATGCAATGAAAGTGACTGATGCAATGCAGTGTTTAAGGCATTCTTCCTAACTTCTTCTTTTGTACAGTATTCCTTGAGTTTGAGCAAAATGATGGTGAGGAGATGATGACAGGATAAACTGTCCCTTTAGCGCTGCGCTGGCATATCATGTGTGCTATCAGAACTGTATGCTACACAGGCCTAAATGCTTTTTAAAGATGCCCTGTGCATTGCATTACGTGCATGCAAGCTGTTTGTTGTGAATATTGATGGATGTCTTTAGCCCGTCATGCATAAATATGTCCAGTGGGTGTCTGTTGCTGACCCGAATGGCATTATATGTGTGTTTAAATGCTCTGCAAGATCTGCACATTGTGTTAATAGATGCCACAGAGTTTAATTAGTGGTGCTTGTTAAGGCAAGCATCACTATTAGGCCAGAAACATACTTTACACAAGTGCGCATACGCAGATGCAAGCACTTTGCCAACGTGTGGTCTGGTTGCTCAGCTGGGAGAGTATGCCGCTAGCAATGCCAACATCATGGGTTTGATTCCCAGGAAACACACAAATGGATTAAATCTGTACCTTGAATGCACTGTAAGTTGCTTTGGATAAAAGTGTCTACCAAATGCAAAAACAATGTAAAAATAAAAGTGCATTCTTGTGTTACTGTGGCGGTAACAAACCTCAATACTCAAAGGGGCGATAGATACCTTCAAAAGTCTGGGCAATTCAACTGGAGGTGTTAGTATTCAGGTAAGTTTCAATTAAAGTAATAATATTGCTATATTGTATTTCCGCTGCCATTACAGTAGTTGACTTGAAAAAAACTCACCTTAGAAGCGGATATTTTGTAAACTAATATCTGCTATAGCAACATTGCGTAGCTACAAGCATCTGCGTAGAGTATGTTTTGGCCTTTACAGTGGCTCATACTTAGGGTTATGGATTTGAACAAACTCCTAATCCTAAAAATTAGGTTAAGAATTTATTTGCTCATAGCTCAGAGAGTTGTGCTATTACTTTACTAAGTGATTGGATTTACAATTTTCACCCGGCGGACAATAAATCGTGTGAAAATCTTCCATAGACACGTATTAAAGGAGTGACCTGAGCCATATCTAGGGACCAAAATATAATAGAGATTTGGGGATGGGCTTTTTAACCTTGGGATAGTAAAGAACCACCTAGTAACACCCCTAGAACTCCCTAGCAACAGCATAGCAACTCCATGGCAACCACTCTAAACACCTTTGCAAGGTCATACACTGAAAACCCTAACAAGATGACTCTACTCAATTGATTGTGTAAACACATGCCCTCAATTGAATTGAGTAATGGTGTCTCCAAAAATTTTGTAATTAGATTAACTTTACTAGGTGTTCAATAAACTTACCTATTTAATTTAAGGTAACTAGATGCGAGTAGACTTCACTCAGACTTGCTATTAAAATATTGTTGTTTCAACTTAATAACTCACATTTGGTCATACAATAGCACAGCTTATATAATGAAGATTATGGGCCCTATTTTAAGAATATGATATGCTATAAGTCATATGTGTGTGTGTGTGTGTGTCTGTGTGTGACACTCCTGTTCTACCTGCTCCGTACGGGAATCAAACCAGTGTCTCCAGCATGGGAGGCGGGTGCGCTAACAAGGAGGCTATACACATTGCACAGCTATCTACCAGCTGGCCACCATTACACATGCATGACCATGAAGTTTTGGTTTTTTCGTACAAGCATACGCTATGTCTAGGTGCAAGTGGGTTTGGCAAAACTGCACGTGCAAAGCCAAATGGACTGGGTCAAGTTTTATTTTATTGAAACCAAAAAAATATAGAACCAAAAATATTTCTACATTCAAATTGCACTTCAATCTAAACATAAATATAATAAAAACAACGAAGTTGAAGACAGAATTGGTTCTGAAACGTCTGAAAAGCGCAATGATCTATTTCTCTGGAAATTAACAAATTGCACTTTGCACCACTTCATTAACATACTAAACACCCATAGTTTGCACGCATACACCCACAGATAGCGCAAACACTCCCACCCACGTCCACTTGCGCTTTGCGCTGGCACAACAATTGCGCTCAGAATTAGCAATCTTATGAAAATTGGATACGATGCTGCACGGCCGTTGCGCGTTGCATGCTCACAAAAATAGAGCCCATTAACTTATTTTAGGTTAGTCATTAAATAAACATATTTCTTCACAAGTGCATGGACACCTGTACTTCATTTGCACATGCACAAAACTGAGATAATATTAACAGGGTCCAACTTGACCAAAGGGGACAAAGATCAGCCTAATGGTGACAGCAAAAGGCTATTTGGAAGAATATTTGCAACAAACAACATAAATAATACAACAAAAGAGCTAAGACCTCTATGAATTCTTAATAACAACTATTTAATATGTTTCCTTTGACTAAGGAATGGTAATGTTTAATGAAGACTTGATATCTCCAGTAATGACAAAATTAGGGTTTACAATGTAGACGCATGGCAACACCATGACGACCACTCTTAATATGCAAGGTTATGAGAACACCCTGGGAAACACTTAGAAAACCTTATCAAATGGATAGCAATTCTCTGGCAACAACCTACAACACTCTGGTATCATAATAGTGAGTTTTGTACGGCCAAGCGCCACTCATATTTTCTTCAGAAATTGTATAGTTTTGAGAGCTTGTGTTTTCCATACTGTAAAAATGGGAATTCTGAGAACAATGTTGTTTTTCTTTTTACAATAAACACTTTGGCCTGCATCAATATGCATTACTTGCAATACTTTATGTTGTTGAATATATATTTAATAATACAAATATTGCCTCATGTTTCTGATATAATGTAAATGTTTTTGCCCATGCCACATGAGGATGTTCAGCTGTACTCTGCTGGTAAATATCTCCTCTCTAGCTTTGAAGGCAGGGTTACAGTAATGGAAAAGTAAGAAATATGAAATATGAAATATGAAATCATCCTGAATGCATTTATTTCTTGAGAATATTAAAACATATCTAGATGAGTCATAATGGTTGGAACCAAGAAAAAAGATAAGTGTTACGATAATACGTATCTCTACTGTAGAAAAGATCTGATCACTAATGTGGCTCTTGCCTGTTTTTTCTTTTTTCAGATGAACAGGAGTTGGTACAGAAAAGAACTTTCACAAAGTGGATTAATTCTCACTTGGCAAAGGTAAGACTGGTTTTAATTTCAGATGATAGACAGAATGTTACCCTTAGTCACTCTTCACTTTCATTGCATCTTTTCCATACAATGAAAGTGAATTGTAACTGAGACAAATTGGTTGAATGAGGCTTAAGATGTTACTCTGATGTTCATGAGTCTAAAGTAGTGATGTCTGCGTTGTCGCCCTCTCTCTCTCTCTCTCTCTGACCCTTCATCCGTGACCAGGGAATGGTCCATGTGATTTGCTTTATGTCCTAAAGTCATAATGACTTTAAAGGGCAAATGGCTTTGTAACTGAGTAAAGCTCCCATGATTAAAGGCTGTTCGTTGTGCAGGACAGTAAACAGTGAGTGAGGGGGCGTAACGCTGTAATATTGTAATAAAAAGCATGAAGGGCTATGCTTATACTATGTGCTTTGAGAATGAATGCTGTGTTTTGATGGCTTCCCTCTGCCATGGCCAAAAGGAGTGGGTGATCTTGCATTAGTAGGCTGAGAAGCTTGACTTTGTGTTTTGTTCTGTTTCAGCATTCTGTATCAGTAATCGACAAGATAAAAAACTCTGAACACCTACACTGAAATGCATTGCATATATGAAATGGTGACTTTTGTAATCAAGGCTGAAGGCTTTTCAGTATGACCTGTCTCTTTTGTAGATGTCTTTATAATCTACTAAAATTTCCTTTTTGCAGAGGATAGACTGTGTTGACATGTGTCACTTGCTCAGTTGATAAGATGGACGCTTGTATTTGATAAGTGAAAGCTGGTTTGACTGGACAGAGACTCTCTGGCTATGTACGCACTAATACGTTTTGGTTTGAAAAAACAACAACTGTGGAATGGCATTTTCCACCACCAAGAACCAACGTGGTCTCATTGATTTAGCTGGGTTGTTGTACGTATTGCAGATGTTTTCTGGCGAAATGAACACTAGAGGCACTACAAGAACATTTAATTGAATCCCTTTCGCATAAAACAAAACGGCAGATTATCAGTTCATAAACTCTTATTTTTTGCCCTTTTCTTCACACAATGCTATCTTATGAATTATAAGCACTTTCGCTATAGTGCATGACGTGCAAGACGATACATTTTAACGTTTGCATCACATAAGCAACTACATTTACAAGCTTGTTCGAATGCAATCATATTGCGCAGAAGCTCAACTGACTTGCAATGCAAAGGACGGATACGAGTCGTGAAGAGCGTGCGAGTCAACATGTGAGTCAAAAGTGTCATAGAAGCAACATAAAATGACGTGTTTGCTTCAACAATTGCATCTTTCATCTCACATTTGCTTTTCTGACACTATCGGTTAGGTTTAGGTTTAAGGTTTAGAGTAGATTTTATCGATTTAAAACATGATAGAACATTATATTGAAGTTTCACATGCTTTTTATTACGGAAGAAAAACAACGAGAGGTAAAAGCAACGAAGAAAAAGAACAGAACTGTAGCAGCACACTAGATGGCACAATACAACAGTGACACCTATTGGCAAATTACTATATTACAACACTCCCACTTAATTTTACAATGGGTAAATTCTAAGCCATTTCTTAGTAAATTATATTACCAAAAACAAACAAAAAAAAATATATTTTTTCCTGTAGTCCTTTTTCCATGTTAATAGTTTTACACTGTAACATAGTTAAGAGTGTAGCCTATTTAAGATCAGACTAAAAAACAGGATTAAATGAAACAAAGTCCAATCTCACTCCTGAAACACTCAAACTTCTGTCTCACCAATGGCTTGGTAAAGATATCTGCCTTCATGTCATCTGTGGGACAGTATTGCAGTTGTATTTGTCCACTCTGCACACATTCACGAATGTAATGGTAGCGAATGTCAATGTGCTTGGTTCTTGAATGATCAACTGGATTCTTTGCGATTGCAATGGATCCTTGGTTGTCCTCCAGGATCACCACAGGAGTAGCATCCATTCCAAGATCACTCAGAAGTCGTCTAAGCCAGACACATTCCTGAGCTGCTTGACTAAGTGCAACATACTCAGCCTCCGCTGTTGAAAGAGCAACAGTTGACTGTTTCTTGCTGAGCCAACTCACCGCTCCTCCACCCAGTAAGAACACATTACCGGTTGTAGAGCGACGATCGTCCTGGTCTCCAGCCCAGTCAGCATCTGAGAAACCGACCAAAGCTCCAGACTCTGACCGCTCATACCTGAGTGCGAGATTCATTGTTCCCTTCAAGTACCGTAGAATTCTCTTCACCGCAGTCAGATGTGAAACACTTGGATTTGCATTGAACTTTGATACAACGCTCACTGCTTGTGCTATGTCAGGTCGTGTGGCCATCGCAGCATACAGTAGACTACCTACTATAGACTGGTAAGCACTTGGGTTCACAGGCTTGCTGACACCATCATTCCCCTTTAGCTTTACATTTGCATCTGCTGGAGTTGCAACGGGATTTGCATCATGCATACCATACTTTTGAAGAATGGCTTCAATGTAATGCTTCTGATGAAGGAACACACAGTTTTTTTCTTTGTCTTGGATGACAGAGATTCCCAAGATATAGGACAGTTCTCTCATGTCCTTCATCTTGTAGCGCTTGTTAAGTGCGAGTTTCAGCTCTTTCATGCTTTCCATCGACTCTGTGATCAGAATTAGATCATCAACATACACAGCTCATATCTCCAGCTCCTGTCGAGATCTCACAAACACACACGGGTCTGATGTACTCTGTTTGAAACCAATGTTTTTCATGAACTCTGTGAAAGTTTTGCTCCAGCAGCGAGGGGACTGCTTCAGTCCATATATTGACTTCTTCAGCTTGCACACCAAATTTTCCTCCCCTGGTCTGATGTATCCCTCTGGTTGCTCCATATAGATCTCCTCATCCAGGTGTCCATTTAGAAATGCGGTTACCACATCCATCTGATGCACATGCATATTATTCTGGACAGCGAAGGACAACAATGTACGAATTGAGCTAAAACGTACCACGGGTGAAAAAGTTTCATCGTAGTCGGCACCATACTTCTGTGAGTAACCCTTAGCGACAAGTCTGCACTTGTATCTCTCCACTTGTCCGTCACTATGATGCTTCACTTTAAACACCCATCTTGATCCTATGGCCTTCCGATCCTTTGGTAATTTCACTAAATCCCACGTCTTATTTTCCAGCAGTGATTCATATTCCAAGTCAGCCGCCTTCTGCCATTCCTTTGCATTAGGACTCAGCATTGCCTCTTTCAGTGTGCTTGGTTCTGCAACACAACAAACACTAGCATAATGATCAACCGTTACCAGGTCGGCAAACTCATCATAACCATATCTCTTAGGTGGTTTTCTGATTCTGCCACCTTCTCTAGCAGTTTCATCGACAGTAGCATCGATTGGTGTTCTCTCGTCAGTTTTCATGACAACTTCGTTCTCCGAACAAGAAATGTCCACTTCTTGCTTCAAATCAAAGTCTGACTCATTGAAGATCACATCCCGACGAATAAGAATCCTTCTTTTTTCTTCGTCGTACAAGCGATAGCCTTTGGCATTGTTGGCATATCCCACGAAGCTGAAGCTTCACAGCCTTCTTATCCAGTTTACTTCTTTCTGTGTCTGGGACATGTGCATAAGCTACGCAACCAAACACTTTCATGTGACTCACATTTGGCTGTTTGTCGCACCATCTCTGGTAGGGCGTTACTTGTTTCAGAACAGATGTGGGGAGTCTGTTCTGTATGTAAGCTGCAGTTGCTACAGCCTCTGCCCAGTACGACTTTGTTAATTTAGCGTGAGAGAGCATGGTTCTCGCTGCTTCAATTAATGTCCTATTTTTTATTTCTGCAACACCATTTTGCTGAGGTGTGTGAGGTACAGTTGTCTCATGGTGGATACCTTGAGCCTTCAAGTATTCTTGAAATTCTTTGGATGTGTATTCCCCACCATTATCCGTTCTTAGTCTTGCTATTTTCTGTCCGCACTCATTGGATAATATTTTCTCAAATTCCTTGAATTTGGAAAGAACTTCACTCTTCTGTTTCATGAAGTATACCTTGCAACATCTAGAATAATCATCAATAAAAGTCACAAAGTACTTTGATCCACTTATAGATTCAGTCTGCATGGGACCACAGACATCACTATGAACCAACTGTAGTTTACTTTTGGAACGGATTTCTCCTACTAGCTTATGTGGCTTCCTAGACAGCTTGCCTTCCACACATGCTTCACAGAAAGGAACTTCTTTCTCTTCAGGAAAGTCCACTCCATTCACCAGTTTTTTTAGTTCCTTCAACTTAGTGGTGTGACCCAGTCGCTGATGCCACAAGCTGGTTGCTATCAATGCACTTGATGCACAGTGACAGGCGGGCAAACTTCACTCTACATCCAGCTGATACAATCCATCAGATCTTTGTGTTCCCATTCCTCTGAGATTTCCATTTTTATTACGGATGTAACAGTGAGACTTCTTAAACTGCACCGTATTTCCTATTTTGACAGCAGCTCCCACTGAGAAGAGATTCCCGGATAACTTGGGAACATAAAGCACATCAAACATTGTGACATTTTTTACATCACTGATTTTTAATGTCATTCTCAGTTTAACATTACCAATTCCTAGAGCGTCAACCACTCTGCCATCACCAAGTTTCACAGACTGTGCTTTTGGAAATTGCTGGTAGTCTTGGAGAATTTCTTCATGACACGTCATGTGCGTTGAGGCTCCAGAGTCGATCAACCACTCGACCTGTTGTGTCATCTTATCCTGATTTGCCTCTCTGGCGATGAAGGCACTTTCAGACAAATCTTCATCATGGTCACATGTTACATTTTTAGCTTTGTGAGTTTTAGTCTGTTTTTTCTTACTTGGACAGTCACGCTTGATATGTACTTCTTTCCCACACTTGTAACATCTCCACGAGCCAGGTCTGTCTGCTCTCACTGCCTTGGAGTTAGCCTGCATATCACTACGAACTTGTGTTGACATTGCTGACGCGCCACCGGACAAAGCACCACTGGACATAGCACCGCTATAGTTACCATCAGCAGACATTCGTTTTTGTTCTTCATTTATTAATGCTTGCTGAACAAACTGCAGCGTTAAACTGTTCAACTTAATTTCCAGTGCAGTGACAATTGTAGCATAGCTTGGAGGCAAGCTGCCCAGGAGTGTTACAATCTGGTCCTCCTCTTCAATCACTGCACCTATTGCCCCTAGCTGGTCAGTTAACTCCTTCATTCGTTTCAAATGTTCAGTTATGTTTTCTCCTTCCTTCATTTCACATCTGAAGTATTTTTTTTTCAGAAACAGCTTGTTAGCAAGAGTGTCTCTCTCAAAATGTCCTTTTAGTGTGTTCCACACTTCCTTAGGGGTCTTACAGCTTGTTATCAGGTACAACTGAGGCGTACTCACATTCAGCACCAACACAGAAAACGTTTTTTCCTTCCGTTTTTCAAAATCTGCTCTTGCCTGTGCATTTGCTCCTTCTGCCACGTTGTCAGTCTCCATCACCATGCCCCATAGTCCTTTAGCTTTCATCAAATGTTCCATTTGAAATTTCCATGTTGCCCAGTTCTCTGGCCCACTCAGCTTTTCAATAAACAGTTTATCCTCCATTGTGAGTTCCAGAACACTGTCTATTTCACACACAAAAAAACTGTGTAAAAGTACCTCTTCTTTGCTTTTAGCGAAGATCTGGGCCCATAACCTATTGAAGTTTCACATGCTTTTTATTACGGAAGAAAAACAACGAGAGGTAAAAGCAACGAAGAAAAAGAACAGAACTGTAGCAGCACACTAGATGGCACAATACAACAGTGACACCTATTGGCAAATTACTATATTACAACACATTAACCTTAAAGCTTTTCATCTGTTTGGTAGAACATTTACAACCTTAGTCTCATAGACTGAACATTTCTTTAACTAAATCTTTGCTTTGACGTGCCACGTTCTGTTTCGCCACAGTTTCTTGGTGAAATTAACACTAGAGGAACTACAACAACTGTGCGTTATATTCACTTTCACACAAATCAGTGATGAAACAACTGAGTACAATGGCTGATTGTGACTTTATAAACACTTAATATTCGCTCTGTTGCACACACACTGCTATGTTATGATATCGAAACACTTTTCCTCAAATGCATAATTTGGAAAACAATATATTTTAACACTTGTATTACAGACCCACCTAAATTCACACACTTATTCCAGTGTGATTAGCTTGTGCGGTAGCTCACCTGGTAGAGTCTTGAACTTTGGAGTCGGAAGACTGTGGTTTCAGATTTTTTCCGATGTGCCTTCAGTGTGAACGTCCAGGTCAGATTTAGTGTGATTTATTTTTTTAATCAACATTCAGCACTTGCAAGTTATGGTTTATAACCTTTAATTAATTTTGATAAAATAAAATAAAATGAAAGGCCTCAACAGGTTCGTTTGAATTAAAAAAATGCGCATGAAAACATGCAGCTGTTATGATCCCGTGTTGTCTGCCCCGTGTTTTCCATTTCACTCGTCACTGACCACGTTCCATGTCACGTTTTCCTTGTTGTCCTCCTTGTGTTTCACTGTCCTTGTAAAAACTACATTTCCCATCATTCCCGGCCCTCACTGCCAGCACTGCGTTATTGTCCACACCTGATTGTTATTTTGTCATCATCGTGTCTGGTTATTTAAACCCCGCTGTTTTGTCAATCGTTATCGTTTCATGTTCGCTGTTAATGTTCACCCTGATGTTCTTTTGCCCTTCGTGGATGTTTTTCAATCTGAGTTCTTCTGATGTTATTTTGTGTTTGAATTTGACTTTTTCCCATCGTGGACTTTTCGTTTGTTCCTGTGTTTGTTTATTTTGTTTGTTTAAACTTGTTAATAAAAACCCGCGTTTGGATCCAAACCTCCCGTCTGCCTTCTCCTGCATCCCACAATCATAACAGCAGCGGTAGATTTAGCCTATGTTACACAGATGTTTGCCCATGTCACTTATGCAAAAACTGTTTCTATATTTCTCTATTTATAACTGTATCAAAATGCAAACACAAGGAAGTCAATGAAAATCTAAAATAATTGCATAAACTCTTACCTTACATTTATACAGTACAATGCCGTTTTTCCTGCTGTCCTTCGATTTTAGGTTATTTTGCTCTTAATATTACATTCTTGAACTTTAATGGTAATTAAATTCCACCATATGACTGCAAATGACTTTATTTAACATTACTTTATTAATCTGGTCTTCCATCACTTGTGGATATTTTATTAGATCATCAATAAGTGTCCTTTTTTGGTAAAAAAAAACAAAACAAACAAAAAACATGCTGATAACAATTTTAATAAGTTAATTCATTATACATATTAAAATAATGAACATGTCTGGGTTTGTTCTATGCATGCTCAGGAAGTGTTAAGCTGGCTCTACATTAGCAGACTCAAAACAACTTGTTTTGGCCGAGGGTGTCACACATGCAGACTGTTTTGCTGAGATCTCGCTCTCTTCAGTCAGAGGTATGACACACTTGCTGATTAAAAATGGTGGAGGGGTGATACATATGTATAACGACTCACCGCAACTATCTCTCTCTGACAAAACAACAACATGAGTGGCAATTGCAATATAGTGATTTGGGGCGTTTTCAGACCTAGAGCTTGCTTGATTGTTCCGAAAACAGGGGCTAAAATAGTTACAATGTTGCATTTTCTTCATGGTTTGGTTGACTTTAACAAGGTTATATTTAAAAATGCACTAAAACTGTAAAAAATTTCCAATCAGCTTGTCATTTTGTCAGATCTTCTCAGTGACAGAGTTATTTTTTCAAACAAAACATCTGTCTTTTCAGTGCTTGAACTTGATGCCATTTTCTCAGCATGGAGTCCTAACCTTAAAGTGATTAACACCCTTTAGCTGTTTGAGATTAATATATTGAACGCTGTTAAAGCATTTATTTTCCTATTTTGGCATAACTAATTAAGTATGTTCTTTCCAAGCTGTTGATGCATTTTGAGGAGTATATAATCTGTAGTTTTTATGTGAGAAAGATGAGTAGAAAGCTCTGTTGGATATTTATTTGCACATGTATTTTGTTGCAAGTAGGTCTTTATTCCAGACTCCAGAACTCAACTTCTCTTTTTTTAACACCTGGAGTAATGCCTGGATAAATAACACAAGGTACAGTGATATAAAACACTTGAAATAATGTACATTGAGAATTACATATATAGTATAAAATATGATGCATATATTAAAAATAATATAAAAGAAAATACTGCTCACAGTCTTTTCTTTATTTAAATAATTGTAATAATTGCAAGTCCTTGCAGTAAAAATATTTCACAGTGTGATTCTGCAATTCATTGTCTAAAACATTGCATGTAATTAAACGTTTTATTGGATATTTTATTACGAGCTTAGTGCAAACTAATTGGCGAACCTCACTGCTCTATTAATGCCATAACAGACACAGTGATATACATATTAAATAATGTACATTTAAGACAAAAAACCATAAACAGACTTTCAAAAACAGTTGGGTTTATGCTTACAGTACAAAGGGTTCATGAACTGCAACAATGTATTTTTTAAGCATATACATTTCGTGGGTGTGTATAAGCTGCACGGCCAATGCCGGCGTTTTCTAGTTGATTAGTGCCACCAACCTTACAAATTATTTTATTTGAGCAGAAAATCAGATTTGGGTTACATTCAGCTGCAGTATGAACGTAGCCAAAGTGACGCGGTTGCTTCAGAAAATTTATTTTCATCTCGCATTAGTTTTTAGGACACTATTGGGTAGATTTACCAAAACCTCCTTCTAACATCCACCTTAAAACCTTGACTGATGCCGACATCAGTTCACACGCTTTTGGCGCCCCCCTGCTGGATATTTCACTGGGAAACTGCAGCGAAACACGTAATAAAGCACGCAATTTTGTTATGTAAAAATGTTTCCACTGTCACGTAATGTATATGAGATCAGTCTGCCAAACATTAAGACTATCGAAAACATTCTCCAATACCACATATTTTGTAAAACGGTGACATTAGGGAGCAGAAAACAGAGTTTTCAAATGAAAACAGTGGATATTGTGGATGTGGCCTTTGTTTGCGATGTCTGTCTGTCATACTGTATTACATTCGCTGCTGTTTTGCTAAAAGCATGATTCCCTTAAAATTCTGTTTACATCAAAATGAAAATTGTGTCATCATTTACTCTCTCTCATGTCATTCTAAACCCATATGTTTGACTTTTTTGTGTGTGCAATAAAAAAGGAGAAATGTTATAGAATGTTCATGCTGCTTCTTACCGGATAACAAAAACGTTATGGGAATATTGACATCTAAAATTGACATAAAAGCACTATAAAATTAGCTGTTTTCCAAGTCTTCCAAAGCCATGGAGTAGCTTTCAATTATCGCATCAAGACAGGCTTGACAATGTTGACGCCAGACGGCTTGGGTTCTCATGTGTTTCATGTTGCTCGTGATGTGTCAAGCTTGAATTGTGTGTAAATGTGATTGAGTTTTGAGAGCTACGGCTTTATGACTTTCAGTGTGTTTTGGGGTTGGAACAACATGAAGGTGAGTAAATGTTTACAGAATTTTCATTTTTGGTTGATCTATCCCTTTAAACTCTTTCACATTTTTTTTTTTGGAAGTCTTGGACACTGTAGGATTGTGCAGATGGTCGTAGTGAGAGGGTGGAACAATTCTCAGTGGGAAGACATCTTTGACATTTGTGCGCAGCAAGTTTACATGGTGTGATTAAGAATCAACAATAGCAAACTAGCCCTGTGATACTTTAAAATCAAAAGTAGGCTTTGGTTAGCGTCACTTTTCCATTTAAAAATGTTTTAACAATCTATCAGACAAAGAATGTCTTTAAGTGTTGATGAAGTCAATTCTGAATCTCAAGATCAATGCAAAGATTATTAGAAAGGAAACAGGGTTGACACACTAGCCTTATGGACAAGGTTATTAAACTACAGAATTCTCATTAAAAGATCATCATTATTTTTAAATCCACTTTTCAATAATCATTGTTTACTTTATCCAGTCATGATAAAAGGGTTGATATTTTAAGATCATCCTCTACTGACAAAGGTAACAAAACATTAGACAAACTGATCTACCAAAGGAGACATACAGTGTACATGTCCTTGCAGATTTTGATTTATCTTGAAAAGGTTTGATTATGGAATAGTACATTATTTTAATAAGGGATAGTTATGGTGGTAACAGGGTTGACACATAACCTACAGACACAACATTTATGTTTTGTCAGAGATAAATTGGCAAACTAAATCTAAAATTAAATACATAGAAAATAAAGACATACTATCTTTTATTTCTTTAAATTGGTTTTTAATCAAAATATGTTTATTTGCTAATTTCGAAAGAAGAAATTGGAAACACAGGACTGGGAGATAATGAAAGAAATCCAAAGGTTGTTGGATATTTGGTTGACGTGTTTAAAAAATGCCTGTATTAACACAAAGTTAAAGTTGACATCATCTAGTCATTGTTAAAGTCATTATTTGCACATACATGTAGCCTATGTTAATGAGAGATACATGGTTTTATACAATGACCCATATGCTGTCTATAGAAACTAAAGTGGAAGTGTTGTGAGATATTGTGCTGAGAAGTGTTGTTGCCCCTCCCTCTCGCCTCATTATGCATGATTAGTTGCTTTGGTGACGGGCCACTTTGGAAGGCACAAAGAAAGGATAATCTGACACAAATGGAGGGTTTAAGGATTCCAGTCAGCACAGATTGCACTGAGTTGTCTTTTGTTTAACAGAATCTGTTCAATGCACGAGAATGAAAAGTTTCAAGAGTCCGAGTAATGTGTGCAGGCAGAGGGTCAATGCAGCGAGCCAGCATTCATGCTGTACAGATAGCACACGCTCAGTGCATACTAACTGAGCTGCAGAATATGCAAAGTAATGCTTTACCCCCATCAGCAAGCCTGCAGCCACCTGCAGTACTTACAGATTACATTGCTTTCTGTCTGCTTGTTGGCCTGGCGGATTTGCTGTCTGTCTGAATGTTTTTAGATATAGATATTAGTTTCAGTTCAGTATTTTAAATTGATTTTTGTTTTTCAAGTATGAATATTTGTGCACAGATTCCTAAAAGTTAAGTCATATGATTTTGTTGTTTATCAAAACATGTCTCACATGGTTTTTGTTTTGTTTGTGTAGTTTAAACGTGTATACTCTTTCTTGGCATAAATTGCAGAGATAAAATAAAATCAAAAGTTTCAATATTTTTTGTAGTTCAAATGTAAATGTATGTGTGCAGATTCAACAAAAAATTAAGATAGAAAATAAAATGTCTAATGTTTTTGTAGTTCAAATGTGAATATTTTGCTGATTTTTCACAAATTAACAGGTACAATAAAATACAGTTTTCGTGTGTGCTTAAAGTGCTAAACGCAACGACCATGCGCTTCGGCTTATCCAGTTTTCATGAGTGATATTTTATGTGCAATTTTTGTGCCAGTGCAAAGCATGGGTGGGAGTGTTTGCGCTACTGTTTGTGTAGGTGCACAAACTGTGGGTTTATTGTATGTAAATGAAGTGGCACAAAGCACAATTAGCTATTTCCTCAGAATTTGGTTGTTGCGCTAAGACGTTTCAAAAGCAGGTCTTATCTTAGCGCAAAGTCTAAATTCAGTTCCTGCATTTACAGTTTGGAGATTTCACCAGCAGGTGCTAATAAAGTTCATATCCAAATTCTGAAAGTAAAGACCATCAAATTATGTCCTTGACGATCGCTGTTGAAGCCGTTTGTTGAAACCAAAAAATTACGAGATTTATGTTAAACTTTCTAGAGGTCATGATTTATTTTTTCAATTATTATTATAATTTTTATGTGTAATATTATTGTTGTATATTTATAATTGTATATATTATTTAATTTTGCCTAGTAATTTTCCACCCGTTGTCATAGAGTGATTTTTAAGTCACTGCAAAAGGGGCTGGTGGAAGATGTTGTGGAGAGTAAAATGTTTGATTTTATATATATATATATATATATATATATATATATATATATATATATATATATATATATATATATAATATAATTTTTTTATTATAGTTTTTAGTTTTAGTTTAATTTTTTTGTTTAAATACATTAATAAAATTTGTTTAAATCAATGTCGACCAATAGAAGTGAAGTGCCGATACAATCACTGTTAATACTAGCTGTGGTTTGTGTATCAGTAGATGAAAATTAGTTATAATATTTACATTCTCTGTAATTTAACAGAGCCTAAATTCACATGAGCCAAATTTTCTGTGCGTATAAAAGGAGCATATCCCATTTAACAAGGACGCTGTTAATGTGCAAAATAATGTAAATCCATATTTCTATTCTTCTCATTTATTTCATACAGTCCATTTATACTACCAACTTCTTATGAATGTGCTCTTTGTTTATATCGCTGGTTCTGGACAGGGAATAGGACCTCCCTTGAACCAATTAGCCCCTTGCATGCGTGATTTCGCCAAACCCACTTGCGCCTAGACTTGCATGAAAATACCAATACTTCATTCATGCCCATTGACTTTGCACTTATGAGTTAAGGCATTGCCTTGCACTTATCGTTTGCGCTCCTAAAATTGGGACCACAATGTTTCACTTTTTTTTTTTTTTGTAGTTCAAATGTGAATATTTGTGCAAAGATTCAACAAAAAATGAAAAGATAAAATTAAAACTCAAATGTTTTTGTAGTTCAAATGTGAATGTTTTCCTATAATTCATCAAAAATTAACAGGTAAACTTAAATACAATGTTTCACATGTTTTTTTTTGTAGTTCAGATGTTAATATTTGTGCAAAGCTTCAACAAAATATGAAGAGATAAAATAAAATGTCAAATGTTTTTGTGGTTCAGATGTGAATATCTTTGCATAAATTAAACAAAAACGAAGAGATAAAATGTTTCAAATGTTTTTGATGTGAACATTAATGTATAGATTCGTCAAAAATGTACTGGTTAAATAAAAAAAGTTTCACATGTTTTTGCAGTTCAAATGTTAATATTTTTGCATAGATTCATAAAACATCTACTAGTTAAATAAAATAAAATGTTTTGCATGTTTTGTTTTGTTTTGTAATCAAATGTGAATACTTGTGCATAGATTAAAAATGATAACCAGTTATTATAATCAGTCAAATAATCTGTACAACAGTGAAATGTGACAGTGGTCCCATATTAATTATTATTATCTAAATATACATTTCATACTTCCTTTGTTTTTTGTTTTTCTCAATAGTCAGCACAATTGAAGCAAATGTGTTTGTACATCACTGATGTAGCTATTATCATGATGGAAAGTTCTGACTCTGTTTGTATGACCTCTAACACATCTGTTATCTTTTCCTATTGTCTCCATTTCCTTTAACGTTTTAAAGCACATTTGCACTTTTTTTATCATGTTTGTACAGGGGCAGCTGTCCTGAGTTTTTTGCTGTGCATATGTATATGTGCTGCTGTACTGTGACAGTACCATGCTATAGTATAGTGTACAGTATAGCATGGTACTGAAGGACTGCAATATTCATATACCATGGTATATGGATATGATTCTCAAGGAACTTCAAAGAATATTATGGTATTACCAAGGTATATATCCAAAAACATGGTATTACCATGTACTGTACATGTCCAAACATAATGGTAATACCATGGTACCATGTCCAAAAACACTAAAGGATTACCATATTAATGTACCAAGTTATAGACCTGATAATCAAAGGTACTTCAAACAATACCATAGCACTACTACCATAGCACATGGCCCAAAGAAACATGATTTTGGCATAATATTAAAATAGAGAGATAAAAAACAAAAATATTTGAGATGCACTGATTGTGAAATTCTGGGGCGATACCGATGTTTAAAATATCAATTTGGCCGATGGCTGATACGATACAGATTTTTTAGTTTTTGTTTATTTTGTTTTTGTTATTTAATCCCCCTTTTGTGCCAGTGAAGCAAAGAAATCTTCATTATAAAAAATAAATGAGCTGTTATTAAGTCTTTCAGCCCTTCATCACACTGTCTTTGAATGAGCACAAATTCAATCATACATTTACATTTTTACATTTATGCATTTTGGCAGACGCTTTTATCCAAAGCGACTTACAGTGCACTTATTACAGGGACAATCCCCCCGGAGCAACTTGGAGTTAAGTGCCTTGCTCAAGGGCCCAACAGTGGCATCTTGGTGGTGCTGGGGCTTGAACCCCCAACCTTCTGGTCAGTAACCCTGAGCCTCAACCACTGAGCCACCACTGCCCCCATACATATTTATGAAACAACATTTAATATAACCTTCTTTCTCATGACAAAGATTATTTTGGTTTGTGAAAAATAACTATTTCAAGAGCCTTTTTAGCCTACTCAATGAGAATAATTTTTCATTACATAGCCCAAAAAATATATATTTGTAATTCAAGTTAAAGTGATTATAAAAGCAATAAAATATAAAAGATAAATTATTAATAAATACAAACATAAATACATCTTTCAGCTCTTGTGTTTTTCATACAGAATGCAAAGTTCTTGTGTTTCCATTAAGCACAAACTTCCCATACTTTTGCAAGTGAGGTGTGTAACATGAGCGCTCCGACTGACCTGAGAAATATTTTCTCTCCGAATAATTCACCAGTCATGAAATGTGCCCCGTAACTCTGATGGCTCTTTAAAAGAACTAGCAATGCTCAATTTGCGAATGGATAATTCTTTTGAGTTGGTTCTTTTCAGTGAATTGGCCAAAACGGGCTTACAAAATGGTCTGAATTGATTCGTGATTCGGTTCAATTCGTTCATAGCTCTCTCACTGAATCATTTGGAGCGGTTTTCACACAGTAAAACAGCATCTGGATATTTATGAATACAGCGCTGGATACACTGTAAATGTACCTACTGTCAACTGAAACAAAAGGTTGTCTAAATGTTTTTGAGAGGTAACTTTGAGAAACTTCAGCTAGTGCTGTGCCATGTGAACAAGGGGCTGTTCAAACTGAACGTGTTTTTGCATCCGCTCGCACTGTTTTTCAGTCGTCTTCCATGTAAACATTTGCTAGATGGATATCTTTTGACAACTGCGTCACGTTTCACTGGGTTTTTAACATCTCTCACGGGAGCACATCAATTTTAGTCACCATTTCAAGTAAAAAAAAACTTCTTCAACTGATAAAACTCATGCGTTCTGCTCTATTCGTTGTGGTGTGTTTTGATTTTTTAGTGTGAAAACGCATCTGACTGAACGGTTACTGGAAGAAATGCTTTAGCCAATGGTTACATGAATGCTACTCATACTCGAGAAAATAAATAAATGCTTCTCAAAGTCACCAGAATTGACCGCTTTGGTGATGGTATTATAGTAACACCTGTTGGATCTTCTCAGAATATGCAGCTGGGTAGGCAACTATTGTCCAAGTCGACCGCAAAAAACCAACGCATATAAACAGATAAACATCGGCCACTGCCATCAGTGAATGACATCGTATTTGCCGATAGTCAACAAGGTGAATATCGGCCGATACCGATCTTTGGCCGATAAATCGTTACATCCCTAATAACATGGTAAAATACCATAGTACTTTTTTGTTGGTGAGTACTTATGCATGCAAAAGCCTCAAACTCATAACACAGATCCACAAACACTTCTATATGGGACTATGCATTGATAATATTTTCAGTAGCCTAAGAAATGTAGTGTCATATTTTGGAGAATAGATATGTTAGATGAGATGTCAAAGCATTAGTCACAGCATCAAATTTGCATCATCAAAACCACCAATAATCTGCAAGTTTTAGTTAAAGTTTCTCTGTGTGCTCACAAGTTTGTATGCAGACAGTCAGTCTTGCTGTATGTTAATGACAATTCAAATTGAAGTGAGTTGTGAGACAGAGGAGAAGTTAGGTGAAGAGTGTGCATTGATAATAATCAAACCATACATAGCCTACCACTAATAAACTCTTACTTCCGCGCAAGCCTTGGCAAGCACTATTAAAAGGCCTGTATGTTTTGACCAATGAAAAGGGGAAGTTTGTTTTTATAAAGGTTCATGTAGTTAATTACTTTCTAACAATTGAAAATGTTCTATTCTTTCTGTTCTTTTCCAGCACAAACCTCCCTTTGAAGTCAACGACCTCTTTGAGGACATCAAGGATGGGGTAAAACTGCTGGCTCTGTTAGAGGTGCTGTCTGGACAGAGATTAGTAAGTGTTTCTATGATACAATGTCCTGATTTCACACCAAAACAGTATACAGATCTGCATGACATTCAATGTGTCTTCAGACATGTATCAGTAATCACAGTGATCAATAACTGGTCTGCTTGAACAGAAGCCTTTAATTTCAACCCCAAATGGAGTTTGCTCACATTTCCACGTTCAGAACGTGGAAGTAAACTGTAGCGGGGTAAACGTCTATTGAGATACAGGGGCAAATCTTATTTATGTGTTCCCTTTGCTCCAACAGTAAAAGAAAAAATCCATCTTTCCAAGAATTTCCAATAGAGGAAAATAGTAGAGAGAGTGAGAAACGTGCCAAATTTACTGTCACTCCCTCAGCAGATTTATTTTTTTACTTTGTAATTAATGCCAGGGTAATATTAGACAAAGTATATTAATGTTATATCATTAAAAATGTAAGATAAAAAAGTTTGCTAGATATAACCTGCTAAATTAAGGTGGAAATACATCATCCAAGTTTGTGAATAGGATCCATAAACTGCTTGTGTTTTCAATTAGCCATGTGAGCAGGGCCGCCAGCTGAAAAGGATCCACTGGGTGTCCAACATCGGCACTGCATTGAAGTTCCTGGAGGGCAGGAGGGTAGGTGCATTTACCCAGTTGTCTTGTTTTTATGGTGATATTCAATCGTAAAACACTCCCATCCATATCTGCAATCTTGTGTGATGATTGGAAGGGTACACATACTTTTCAAAGATGACCAGCCTATATGAAATGTCCCAGTCCAGCAAACATTCATTCTGTGTTTGTAACTGTGTCCTCTCTTTTACCATGCCTTATCGTAGTCTGTATACAAAGGATGTCCGGTCAGTACTTTTCCTAGTTGCAGATCTCACAAACATCTGCTTTTGTTATTCATATCTGCATTTGATGATGCGTACTGTACTCAGTTGCTACTGGCTGAAAGATTATAAAAATTTTTTAGAGACATTTTTCTTTTGTGAGTTTGAGAGCATCTCTTATGATCTTCTTGAATGCTGACCATGAGTAATTATTATTAGGGCTGTCGATTAAATGCATTAATGCAGTGCGATTAATTATGAAGAAAACATTTGTAATAAAAAAAGTAGCTCAATTAATTATGCCGCTATGTTAATTCCATATTAAAAGTATGTATTTTTCTACCATCGGACCAGTTGAAGCTTGAAGTACATGTGACGTCTTGTTTTTCTGAGCCTTGTCAGCATCAAACCTCACAAGCAGTGCAGCCACAGAAGGAGCTGGTCACATTGGACAAAGGACACACAAAAGGGAATGCAAGGGTTTAAGATGCGATTTCAACCACAGCATCCTTAAAACGCAGCATGTATGATGCAGAACACCAGTGAAATGCTCCAAAAGCTTCTATCTGACACACGTACACATAAACCAATGCAAATCAATTGCTAAATGGACTGCTGTCAAGGCTTGTTCAATGAAATGGGAATAAAACATACAATATATTGACTTCTAAAAATACTTTTTGTATTGTCTAATCAATGCTTTAATCGTCTGCCACAATAATGCAATACATTCTGAAAAATCTGAAATCTGATTTATTTTTTACATGTATATATTTTCTATATTATTGCATTATAATGTATAAGTTATATTGAATTATTTTTATTTGGGAGCCTTCTCATATATTTACATTTACATTTATTCATTTGGCAGATGCTTTTATCCAAAGCAACATACAAAAGAGGGATAAAAAAACGTAAGCGATTCATCGTAAGGAGGTAGTAGTACCAAAAATGCTGCATTACAAATTTCAATTGCATCAGAATAATACTATCCAAGACAGATTAGAGTGCAACAAGAATGAATATATATACTTAAGTGCTGTCAGTAGATACAATATTTAATTGCAATTAACTACAAACAATTATGAGATTAATCGCGATTCAATTTTTTTAGTATATTGATTAATCACAGATTTTGAAAATGCTGAAATATGACACTATATAGTTGACCCCATATATATCTCTTTTTCAGTCAAAATGCATTTATTTCCATATTAGGAAAGAAAAAAAAAACAGTATGCAACAATTGAATGGTTTATTTACATCTTCTCTACAAAATCTTCCACAGAATAAAGATAGAAATGCTGTAAAATATCTTATGTCTTGAGTACTCATACTCCACAATATTAATCTGACTGTGTAATAATATTACATAGTCAGTTAATAATAATATTAAGAGACTGTGGCTATATCCTATTTGCTACAGCAATCGTGAAGCTGCGTTCATACATCCAGACGTACACATTACAAAGTAATGTATACATTCCGTCTTCCCAAGAAGTGTTTGTACTTGTTAATGCTGTATTAACGGTAAATGTGTTAATCATGATTACGAAAAATTAACTCGTTAAATGTTTTTAATAAATTGCAAGCGTTAACGTGTTAACGAATTCCGACACCACTGATATAATTACATAATATAATAATTTTATAATATATGCAAATAACTGAGATTCATTCAATTAATTAATCGGAATGTTATGAAATTAATTAAATTAAACATTTGAATAGATTGACAGCCCTAATTATTATCTATAAAATCACTTATTTCACAAATGCTTTGTGTGTTCATATTTGCTTATTTTTCATTAGATGCGAAAATGTTTGGCTACCTAATATTATTTGAGGTGCACTCAGTGATTATTTAGCTAATTGCTAAACTGTTAAACAGAAGGAAAAAAAATGGTAATTGTAGATTTAGAAAAATATGTAAATTTGTACACTCACATGAAATGAATACACTTGTCATATCGGTTTTAGAGAAAAAGCTGCTATATCCTACAAATAGTATAAAGCTGGGCACACATTCATAAGTAGTGCTGTGTTTAGATCACATGACCAGCCAAATATTACTGACTTTATCTCAATATCAGTTTATACAGGAAGTACAAATCCCATTCATTTTCTCACAAACCTTTAAAGACAGACCTACTGCTATGGTATTTGCCTCTGCTGAAGCCATCAGTCTGCAGTATTTTAACTTTAGTTAACTAAAATTTGTGTAATTTCTGACGAAGAACTACACTACCCATGATCCAACAGAGAATCATCCACCAGTCAGACAGTCGCGGCAAACAAAGTGCACCAAAAGAGCTCTGCAGTGACCGCCCACTACTGTGATCTGCGAATGACACAATCAAGTCAGTCTCTCTACACTCTGAAACTTGGAATCGGGGCCGATACTATGCTCATGTACTTGTACTCGTGCTCGTAAAAATGCTTCGATACCAAAAACCCATACCATCTGACAAATGTATTTCCTTTCGTAAACATTCAGCACACAAATTAAAATCATGTTATGTCCTAGTGAGATTATTTTACAGCAAAAGCTGTGATTTAATGAGATATATATATATAGTGTATATAGTTTGCTTATGCGGTCCTTTAAATATGAGTGCTTGTAAATGTGTGGAGTCGGTGTTGTGCAGACATAAAGACACAAAGTGCTCATACCATTTAGAAATCCTTGACTGATACACGGAAAACACCATCTTGAGCATTGCACGCTCATCTGCGCTTGTTGCAGATGACAGAAGGCAGAGCGCTAATTCACTTTTTAGGCACATACAAACTACATATTTAATTAATTAGCAGACTTTTACTGTTTAATAATCACTTTGAGTCACATAGCTTTTCCAGAGTGGGAAGCTACCGTTATAATTTCAGAGCTCCTTGGTCATAACAACAAAGAAACACTACAAAATAAAAGCTCCGCCAAAATAAAAGCTCAATTTAATTAGTTGAGAGATAGATAGATTTTGGGTTGTGCAGTGAAGTTCTGTATAAAATCACATAATTTGATAAAAATATTACATTTACATTTATGCATTTGGCAGAGGCTTTTATCCAAAGTGACTTACAGTGCACTTATTACAGGGACAATCCCCCCGGAGCAACCTGGAGTTAAGTGCCTTGCTCAAGGACACAATGGTGGTGGCTGTGGGGATCGAACCAGCAACCTTCTGATTAACAGTTCAGTGCTTTAGCCCACTACGCCGCCACCACATAATATTACAATATTATGTTGATAACTAATTGTTATACTTTCTAAGTTTAAGGAATTCATTTATTTAATCACCATTTTGATGATAAAATTAAGAATAAATTGTTGACTTGGAATTCAGAAAAAAAACTAAACAAACAAACCAACATGTATCGGACTTGTTCTCAGAAAAATGCTATCTGGACATCCCTCTCTGAAAATACTAATGTATTTGTATATATCTGAATATTTTGCAATAAACTTAACATTGAATGTGCCCATATTTTGTAATCAGCAACTTTAAATCGTTAGTTTTATATTTGTAATTTTTTTTTTAATTATTGCTTCATGTGATTGTTAATTTCCTCATGAATTGCATTAAGTAATATTAAGCATACTGTCTTGTACCTTTGTTGATTGAGTTTCAAATACTTTTTTGTTTTACAAGAAAGTTTGTAATGTTGCGATTCAACTAAGAGTTCATTGATTTGGTTCTTGCTTTAGAACTCATTTATGAAGGTGTTCATGAAAGTTATGGGAAAATACTTCCAGAACCAAGATGGCTGACAAAGTGTGTGGGCATTATTGCGCTCTATTAGATGCTTTCACTCACGGAATAAAAAAACGTACAAAAATAGAATAGAAAATGTTTCCAATGATATTGGTAACTGAGAACTTCTGACACTGCCAGGTAATAACTGAATGCACCTTTAAAGCATGACAAATTTTGCAATATTTAAATAAGCACTTAATTAATTAATTAATTAATTCACCCATATTATTATTATTATTATTTTTTTATTCTCTTTCTGTTGTAATTTTGCACCTGAAGGAAGTTGAGAAAGATCTACTTAAAATGCTTGCAAGTTGGACAGTTTAGTATTTGTGATTTAGTGATGCACACAACAGATGCTAGGTTTTGCCTGGCTTATTTGTGCTGTCACACCTGACCCTTTATATACTGTTTTAAATGGGGAACCAGAGGCATCTATGTTGCACGGCTGTCTTTGCTTTATTTAGTAAATTAAGGGTCTCGATCATAAACAACTTTAATATTTGATTTGCAGATCAAACTAGTCAATATTAATGCAACTGACATCGCTGATGGACGCCCATCCATTGTCTTGGGGCTGATGTGGACCATTATCCTCTATTTCCAGGTAAAGTGTGCCATTTATGGTTGTAGGATTTGGATTTTGTTTCATACAAGTCTACGTTATGCACTATATTTTAATGTTAATGGTCTGTTCTTACAATCGTTTTGCAGATTGAGGAGTTGACCAGTAATCTGCAAGCCCTTCAGGCTTTATCCAGCAGTGCCTCTTCCGTGGATAGCATGGCCAGCTCAGAGACAGGCAGCCCACCCATGAAACGCAAGGTGGTCAAGTTTCAGGGCAATGCCAAACGAGCCCTGCTCAGATGGGTCCAAAGCACAGCAACCAAGTACGAAAGAATATTTAAATAATAAGAAAATAATTTTAACTTGACATGTTGGTGCTTACATTGGAAGTCATAGTAAATTCTAAGCTGAACGATTGACTATATTTCATCAAACAACAAGAATTGTGTATGAATAATCATCATTTTTTATTATTTCAATTGAATTATTGTAATATAAATGTATTAATATACTGTAAAGGTTATATATAATTATATTAATTAAGCAAAATGTAATATTTAATTTAATAATTTTAATGATTTTCTAATTATCTCTCATCACAAGGTGTCTGGGGATTGAAGTTAAAGACTTTGGTCGTAGTTGGCGCAGTGGCGTGGCTTTTCACTCCGTTATACATGCCATACGGCCAGAACTCGTTGACATGGACCTTGTAAGAAGAAGAAGTAACCGCGAGAACCTGGAAGAAGCATTCAGCGTGGCAGAGAATGAGCTTGGAATACCACGTTTACTAGATCCTGAAGGTACCAATGCTGCTTCAAGACTCGCTTTAATGCCATGCATTTTTGGAAATGTTCCATTGTAACGCCATGTTTTAATGTGTACATGGTAAAACTACCTTGGAGTACCGTTTAAAAACAATGGTGTATTGTAATAATTTAGTACCATGGTACACTATACAGTATATCAAAGTATCATAGTATTACCATTTGATGCGATCACTGTACCATGGTACAACCACAGTAATTAATTGTAAGGGTCTCTTTTGATGTTGTGGCTAATATTGTAGAACAGATTTAGTTTGGTAAATGGCCTATTGTGCTTTTCAAGAGCCACTCATTTGTTTTGAGTTTAATGTAAGTAGGCATTGCATAATCAAGCTGGAATTCTCCATCATCAGGCTTCATTAAAGACAGACAATATTATAGTTATTTTGGTAGGTCATGCTGCTATTCAAGCATGACATGTAGAGATCAGATACAGGCAGGCATGGCATCATTATGTGAGCTGGCATAAGCCCTTTGAAGAGTCCATAAAAAGACTTGTTTGGGACTAAAGTCATTGCAACATCTAATGTGGAATGAAGTCTTTGTAGCACCTGATGATTCATCTTCAGTGTTTAACCAATGCCTTGCCTTAGTATTTGATGCAAAGACTAGCAATGTTCAAGTATTGAGCACTTCAGTTTGTAGTCCTTAAACCCAGATAAGAATATACACTCACCTAAAGGATTATTAGGAACACCTGTTCAATTTCTCATTAATGCAATTATCTAATCAACCAATCACATGGCAGTTGCTTCAATGCATTTAGGGGTGTGGTCCTGGTCAAGACAATCTCCTGAACTCCAAACTGAATGTCAGAATGGGAAAGAAAGGTGATTTAAGCAATTTTGAGCATGGCATGGTTGTTGGTGCCAGACGGGCCGGTCTGAGTATTTCACAATCTGCTCAGTTACTGGGATTTTCACGCACAACCATTTCTAGGGTTTACAAAGAATGGTGTGAAAAGGAAAAATATCCAGTATGCGGCAGTCCTGTGGGCTGAAAATGCCTTGTTGATGCTAGAGGTCAGAGGAGAATGGGTCGACTGATTCAAGCTGATAGAAGAGCAACTTTGCCTGAAATAACCACTGATTACAACCGAGGTATGCAGCAAAGCATTTGTGAAGCCACAACACGCACAACCTTGAGGTGGATGGGCTACAACAGCAGAAGACCCCACCGGGTACCACTCATCTCCACTACAAATAGGAAAAAGAGGCTACAATTTGCAAGAGCTCACCAAAATTGGACAGTTGAAGACTGGAAAAATGTTGCCTGGTCTGATGAGTCTCGATTTCTGTTGAGACATTCAGATGGTAGAGTCAGAATTTGGCGTAAACAGAATGAGAACATGGATCCATCATGCCTTGTTACCACTGTGCAGGCTGGTGGTGGTGGTGTAATGGTGTGGGGATGTTTTCTTGGCACACTTTAGGCCCCTTAGTGCCATTTGGGCATCGTTTAAATGCCACGGCCTACCTGAGCATTGTTTCTGACCATGTCCATCCCTTTATGGCCACCATGTACCCATCCTCTGATGGCTACTTCCAGCAGGATAATGCACCATGTCACAAAGCTCGAATCATTTCAAATTGGTTTCTTGAACATGACAATGAGTTCGCTGTACTAAAATGGCCCCCACAGTCACCAGATCTCAACCCAATAGAGCATCTTTGGGATGTGGTGGAACGGGAGCTTCATGCCCTGGATGTGCATCCCACAAATCTCCATCAACTGCAAGATGCTATCCTATCAATATGGGCCAACATTTCTAAAGAATGCTTTCAGCACCTTGTTGAATCAATGCCACGTAGAATTAAGGCAGTTCTGAAGGCGAAAGGGGGTCAAACACAGTATTAGTATGGTGTTCCTAATAATCCTTTAGGTGAGTGTACAACAACTGATGTAGTTGTTAGCAACTTATGTTTAAAAAAACCACCAAATTCAAAATTCATGTTTGAGGTATGACTTTGTGTCATTTATATTGTAGACCAAAACATGACAGTCACTTCCAAGTAATCTTAACCAGAATCCTTATTTTGGGGGGAACAAGCATCCAGTTAGCCTTCTGTGTTGGCATATTGTACAATCTGCCACCTGACCAGCTCTATAGAGTCTTTTTTTCACAGCACTAAACCACAGCTGGTAAAATTATGCAATGCCACAAAAGAACAGCACCATTTTTTAACTAGAAAAAGAATGTTTGTCAATGCTAACTTTGAATTTGAGCTTAGCCTGAAAGATTAAAACCGTTTTAAAATGTCTTGAAGTTCAATGGTTATTTATGCCTTATGTAGTTTAAATACTTAAGCAATTTAAAGAGAAATGTGAAGTTTGAGATTTGAAAGTTGTAGACTGTATGCCTTGTGTACTTGCATTAATAAGCCATTGCAATTCTGAATGCTTGCGAGGGCATTGCTAGTGATTGTAATGTATTGCAAGGTGCTTGCTGGGGTGTTCCTTGATAGTTGGATGGATAGATCTGTCTGGATGGACTAATAGATAGATAGATAGATAGATAGATAGATAGATGGATGAGTAGATAGATAGATAGATAGATGGATGAGTAGATAGATAGATAGATAGATAGATGGATGGATGAGTAGATATGACTGACAGACAGACAGACAGACACAGATGGACGGAGGGACGGACAGACAGACAGACAGACAGATAGATATATGGATGGATGATGGTAATGTATTGCAAGGTGGTTGCTAGGGTGTTGCTAGATAGTTGGATGGATAGATCTATCTAGATTGCCGGACTAATAGATAGATAGATAGATAGATAGATAGATGGATGGATGGATGGATGGATCGAAGAGTAGATGGATGGATGAGTGATATGACATACAGACAGAGGGAGAGAGACAGAGAAAGTGCCTTGCTCAAGGGCACAATATCCATAGATCGTCCCCTGAGGTGTTTAATCCTGCAGTTTGTGGTGATCAGCTCTGATCTTTGAGTTCTCCATGTTTTTTTTTTGTTTGTTGTTTTTTGTCTGCAGATGTGGATGTGGACAAGCCTGATGAGAAATCAATAATGACATACGTAGCTCAGTTCCTGAAGCACTACCCAGATGCCCACCAATCCGAGACAGATGGACAGCAAGAGGAGGTACGCCTTACTGTTTACGTGCATGTACCAGCTAAAGATACACTGATCACTCACTGTTGTTATTTTATGCAGCCACTGCTTGTTGTGCTTGTTCATTTGTCACTAATCATTTAGTTTAGTCCATCACAGTGGAATCCATTCATTTTACTTTACAATCACACCCATAATGCATTGCTCTGTGTTCACTCTGTCTCTCTATCTGTGTCATTTGCCATACGCATTCGTAGCTGGTTCGTTCCATTCCTACATTTGCTCTCTCTATCCCAACTCTACAGGTAAGAGCTGATTACCTCTCTGCCGGCATGAGATTCATTTAGTGTGTTGGTCATTCTCAGGAAATGGTGCAATTAGGTTTAAAAATGACTGCAGAACTTTTAAGAAATCTTATTTACAATGAATTTCCCAGTTTAAGCTCAACGTTCAAAGGCTGTAATCGACATTTTGGCACCACCATAGAGGGATGTTGAATATTCAGATTAGTCATCAACAAATGTTGTTGCTCGTGGTGAGTTGTGCATGGATGCCTGCGGAGTATAGCGTCAAGCCTCCACATGTGCTACGTCTCTGTGGTAACGCGTTCAACAAGCCACGTGATAAGATGCGCGGATTGACGGACTCAGACATGGAGGCAAATGAGATTTATCCTCTGACACCCAGATTGAGGCGAGTCACTACGCCACCACGAGGACTTAGAGCGCATTGGGGATTGGGCATTCCAAATTGGGGAGAAAAATTTAAATGTTTAATTTAAAATAAATCGTAATTATTTGGTTACAGCCTTTCAAAGAACCATTTTGTTAATTCACCCCTGTTATTTGGTTACAGGAATTTATATACAAGATTATCATTGAAAAATTAAAAGAGTAGCCCATTACTTTTTTCTTTTAATACATTTTGTTAGAACTATATTTCATTCAAAATGTTTGTGGTTTAATGTTACGTAGTTGCATCCTTAGTGCAGGAAAAAAAGCATTTTAGAAATGTAATAGAAAGGCATGAATAAAGGATGCTATTTTGATTTCAATAAAAGCTAAATTATATTTACCCAGTAAAGTATCATGATGATGAACGAGGACTTGTAAATTGGCTGGTATTCAAAGGAAAAACAAGCATCTAACAATTGAAAATACAGTATATTGTGCATTAAACACTACATAGAGTTAAATCTATCAAATAATTAAACTAAGATCAGAATTTGGTTAATTGTATCAGTGGTAAGTCTTATGGACACAAACCGAGCACAAATATAACCATTTCCTGAGAATGCCCGATCTGCAGTGGATGCTCTCTGGTTTCTCCTCTCTTTCTCTGGCGTTTTTTTCTTGCTAACATCTTGACTGTGTTGTGTTTGCATCTCTTGGTGTGCCTTGCTTTCCTGGACAGTATGATCCACAAGATATTGAACTAATGCTTGAGGTATGTGTTTATTCATAAATAGGGTCATAATAAAGGACTAAAAGCTCACTATTGTGTGGGACTCTCTCTTATTTTGACTTGTTTCACTGTTCGGTTACTTGCTGTGGGTTGTTATAGATTGTCTCCCTGAATGCTCTCTAAATGAGGGATAAACTGTTGTTTCTTTCTGTCTGCTGTGCACAGAGAGAGGAACGGAAGGTGCTGAGAGAGGTGAAGGTCTGGCTGGATCAGCTGGAGAGAGATATATTGTGTGCACAAGGCTCTGAAGAGAGTCTCACTGACAAATATCAGGTAACAAGAACTTAACAGATATAAGGACTCGAAGAAGGAATCCACAATGACTCCTTTACACTAAAAATGCTTTAAGGGGCCATATTACAAATTTTGTCAAGGCTAATTGCACCCAAAAAAGTCTTGCTAGTTTTACTTGACAATTTTCCACCTTCTCACTGGCCCTTAGAATTAAAAAGGCTGTTTTTCCTGCTTTACAGGATCTTTAAGTTTTAAATGAGCTCTATTAGGATTGGCTAAACTGTTTGGGTTTGCTGTTAGATCAAATGTATTTGCTGCTGCCCCTTTATTTAATAACACCCTCTTTGACAAGCCAGCATTACATTGTAACAGTATTCTTATCCTGTCCAATTTAATTATTGACCAAATGTGCATATCAGTAAATAATATATTCCCCATGCTGCAGGCCTTCAAGAGCTTCCGAGTGCAGTATGAAATGAGGAAGAAACAGATTGAGTCACTTCTGCAGCCGGTACACAGAGACGGAAAACTGTCAGTAGATCAGGCTGTCCTCAAACAGTCCTGGGATCACGTGTCTGTCAGGGTATGTGCTTTAACAAATAGAATTACATTGATATTCATATACCATGGTATTTACATGGTACCTTGCCCAAAACACAGGGTATTATATTAACTAAAAAACATGGTATTACCATTGTACATGTTAAATAAAAAATCACGTTTTTTCTATGGTACCATGCACCAAAGCCATGGTATTACCTCAGTATATGCAAAAACATTGTATTACCATAGAACCATTCCCAAATAAAAAAGCAGAAAAAACTAAATATGGCAATACCATGGTACCATTCCCAAATAAAAAAGCAGAAAAAACAAATCATGGTATTACCATAGTACCATTGCCAAAAATACAACAACCAAAAAACTTGGTATTACCATGGAAACCCCCCAAAAAAACCAAAATGTGGTATTACCATAGTACATGCAAAAACATGGTATTACCATAGATCCATTCCCAAAAAACATGGTATTACCATGGTAACAGCCCCCAAACCCCTCCCCCAACAAAACAAAATGTGGTATTACCATAGTGCATACAAAAACATGGTATTACCATAGATCTATTTCCAAAAAACATGGTATTACCATGGTAACAGCCGCCCCCCCAAAAAAACCAACACAACAAAATGTGGTACCATGGTAACATTCCCAAAAATACAACAACCAAAAAACATGGTATTACCATGATAACCCCCCCCCACACACACACACACATACCACCACCCCAGCTTGGAGCATGGTACCAGCTCTGCAGAATGTTCCACAGAATTAGAGAAGAGGCAAAGTTATACACATCCCGCCCCTTGCACGTTGGCTTATTTATTTAATATTTTGGCAATGTGGATTACGCTTACATGTACTATTAACAGTGATGTACTCTCAGCTAAGTTTAACATGTTTTGCAATGTTTAAATCCATAATGCAGAATTCAGCTGATTTTACCCTCAAATAGATAATAATTAAATAAAAAAATTATTAAATAAATAAATGTCTTTAAATTATGACTGCCTCTGTCTAGAACTCATAGCTTATTTATTATGGAAGATAACCAACTGCATATAAGCTTGTATATTGCAGTCACCTTTTGGTACACTGTTTTGTTTTTACTTCATAGTATAACTCTGAATTGTTGAACTGGAGCGTAGGCCATTGATTTAAAGTTCATTACTGAGAACAGAGGGCAAAACACAGAGCCGGTTTTGTTCAAGGGAACAGAGGACTCGCAGAGCAGACACAGCAATCTGGCAAGACATTTGACAGCTTGAACAGGTTCTCTTAGACTGTGAGCGGCATTAAAAACAGATTCCTCCTTTTGATATTTGCGACATTGCTGTGTGGTTTGTGTAGCTCTTAGACTGGCACATTCATCTGGATAAGTCTTTGCCTGGCCCTCTGGGAGTGATTGGAGCATGGCTGCATCGGGCAGAACTTGCCCTGAGAGAAGACGTACCCATTCAACAGGCCCATGAAGAGACCGCCAACATCATCCACAGAAAACTGGAACAGCACATGGTACGCTCGAGACCCTATGTCTGCTTTTGCACTTTGAAATCTTTTATTTGTATTCTTAATGGATTATCTCCAATCCAAACGATTCTAAGCTGAAAGATGATGTTTGTGCTAATTATACAGGAGGTGTTGAACAATTTGGAAGGACACAGACAGACATTCCAACAGATTCACAGAGACAGATCCGTAAACGGCGTCCCCGTTCCTCCCGAGCAGCTGCAGGACATGGCAGAAAGGTCAACTTTAATGACATTTGGATTCATTTTGGGAACTGTTTTTCTAAGACGGCATAAAATTGAATTTGCCATGCATTGAACTTCCAGAATGTGATGTATTTCAGAGTGAAACAGACTTGATTTTATCCTTCAGGATTTGTTTGGATTATGACAAGTGGTTGGTTGGAGGAGAGGGAACTTTCATAGATTAAGCTATATTCACAAATATTTCATATTTCCACAGATTTAATTTTGTGTCCACATCATCTCATGTACATGTGATTAAACTTGAATTCTGGGAGATGAAGTATCGCCTGATGGCATTTCTCATCCTGGCGGAGTCGAAGCTCAAATCTTGGATCATTAAATACGGCAGACGTGACTCAGTGGAGCTTCTCCTGCAAAAATTATATTGTACGTCTGCAAGTTTACCTTTTCAACCATTTTATATCTGCTTCATGAACAACTTATTCAGCTAACATATAATAAAACATCCTACCATTATTATACTCTTTTTAACACAGGTATTTATTGAAGGTCATAAGTTCTTTGAGCAATATGAAACCACGTTTCAGAGTCTGAAACAAGCTGCAGACACCTATATGAAATCTGGAGCTTCAGGTAAGAACACATCTCACTGTCATCCATCTTCTCCAGGATGCTTGAGAATCATGTGGCTTTTTATAATCACTTCCTGGATGCAGTTTTGTCTGCACAGCGCTATGCCATAAATCATAAGCACAAATTGACATGACCATTTGGTATTTTCGTGCAATAATTTGCTAAGTCTAGGCACAAGTGGGCTTGGTGAAAACATGCACGCAAAGTGATAATGAGGGGGGGTCAAGTGCAATTTAATTTGGAGGTTCTTGTTCGGTTATTGCAGAGTCTGCATCCTATTATATAGTCCATTCCCTCAATCACCAGTGATATAAACAAAGACAGCACATTCATAAGAAGTTGGTAGGGTAAATGGATTGTATGCAATGAATTCGAAGAATAGAAGTATGGTCTTACATTATTTTTTACGTTATCTGTGCCCTTGTTGAATGTGACATTCTCCTTTTAAAAACATGGAAAATGTGGTTCAGGCGATGGTTGTATGCTCTGTTAAATGATGGAGAATGTAAATATTATTAATCACTTTCATCTACACACACAAACTTAAATTCTCTTCTTTGGGGCGGCTGTGGCTCAGGTGGTAGAGCAGGTCGGCCCTTAATCGCAGGGTTGGTGGTTCAATTCCCGGCCCACATGACTCCACATGCTGAAGTGTCCTTGGGCAAGACACTGAACCCCAAGTTGCTCCCAATGGCAGGCTAGCGCCTTGCATGGCAGCTCTGCCATCATTGGTGTGTGAATGGGTGAATGAGATGCAGTGTAAATGTCACGAACCCCGCTCGCACGCTCATTTTGCTCCCTCGAGCTCGCACGCTCGTTTTGCTCCCTCGAGCTTCCACGCTCGTTTTGCTCCTACGAGCTCTCATGCTCGTTAGCAGGTCTCCCTCCTCGGGCTCGCATGCCCGCTCTCCTATCGCCAGTATTAGTTTCACCCGCACTCGTCCCAATCACTAGATCATTAGTTTCACCTGTACTCGTCTCATCACCTATCATTGGTTACACCTGCACTCGCCTCTATAAATACCACAGCACATTCGTCTCACTCCTGTTGGTTATTGTGGTTAGTTTCCCGTGTCTTTGCCCCCCGCTAGTCTCGTCTACTTTTGAACTCCTCTTGTTTACCCCTTAGCTTGCCAACTCTAGTGTTCCCCTAGCTCCCCTGTTTAGTGTTACTCGTTATTTTGATTCTGATTACCCCGGCTTTGACCCAACGCCTTCCTCGACCTCTCTTTGGATTTGCCCCCCTTGTTTATATCTTGATTCCCCGGCTTTTGACCTATCGCTCACCCTGACCATTCTTCATCTGGATTTTCCTTGCTGTACTTTTACCTGCCTGCAATAAAACGCAGTTTTGACTTACATTGTGACTGTCTCTTCTTGTGCGGGTTACAGTAAAGCACTTTGAATACCGCTATTAAGGTTAAAAAGGAGCTATATAAGTGCAGACCGGTTACCGTTTGATTTTTATCTTGAATTAATTTATTAAAACATTAAAAAATTCAACCAAAAATATTTCTAAATTCAAATGAGACTTCAAACAAAATGAAAATATAATCAAAATAACAGTGGTCAAAAAGATCATACCAAATCCAAACATTTTACTCTCCAACTTCTGCCCCTTTTGCAGTGACTTAAAAATCAATCTATGACAACAGGTGGAAAAATATCAATACAAATGATATCATAAGTACTATTGTAAATATAAACATAACAATAATAATAATTGAAATATATACCATGACCAAATCTAGTGATAGTTTAACACAAATCTCGTAAATATTTGTTGCATAAAACAACTACAACAGTTAATGTAATTGACATCATTTGATGTTCGACATTATTTTGCACGTATAGACATGAACTTTATTACCAGCTGCTGGTGGAATCTCCAAACTGCAAATGTAGGAACTGAATTTAGACTTTGCTCTGAAAACAGATGTGATATTGAAACATCTTATTGCAGTGACCTATTTCTTAGGAAAATAGCAAATTGCACTTTGCGCCACTTCATTAACATACAATACATCCACAGTTTGAGCGCATGCACCCACAGATAGCGCAAACACTGAAAATTACGAATGTACGAAAATTGCACTTCGGATTAGCACACTCATGAAAATTGGACAAGATATAGCGCATGGTTTTACACGTAGCACTTTACGAGCTCATGAAATAGAGACAATTGTCTTATTGGTCCTAAGAATTGGTTACATTTCTCTTTGCACAAAATAATTTCTCAAGCCTTCCTCTTGGATTTTAGGGGGGAAAAATATCCTGGAATTTTCTTGACAGTTTTCTTGAGATTCATTCAAATACACAGATGCATGTAGGGTGTAGTATATAACTATTCATTTATTATTCTAGGCAGTAAAATCAACAGGAAAGGTGAGTTTAGAGTAAATAGAGTGCCAAGAATTCACTTTAATGTAGTGGCAGTTTGGACAGTACAGTTTACAGTGCACACATTTTTAACGTCACAATACAATCATTTCACCTTTACTAATGCTTATTATTGTCAATTTACTAATCGTCACTAATATAAATCTACCTGACTGTAGAAGATTGATTTGCATGCCTGTGCAAGACTTTATCACCAGTCAAAAGAGCTTTATTCACAATGTGATTGCAGCTGAAGAGGGTGAAGGAGTGCATAAGTTTCTGAGCGATGCAACGGCGCAGTGGAAGAACCTGTCGGTGGAGGTGCGCAGTGTTCGCAGCATGTTGGAAGAAGTCATCTGTAACTGGGAGAAGTACAGCAGCATGGTGGCCAGCCTGCAGGCCTGGCTGGAGGATGCAGAGAAGATGCTCAACCAATCAGAGAGCGACAAACGGGTGTGTTTGTGAAGTTCATGACTTTGAACGCTATTGAGCAAAACAGCTTAAACCAGTCTCAGGTGGTTTGCTGGTCTTAGCTGGTTTAAACTGTTCTAGCTGGATTACCAGCATGTCCATCTGAAGACCATAAAAACAGACCAGCCTCACCAGTTTGGGCAAGATGGGAGACCAGCTAACCACTTTAAAATGGTTTAAAACTACCAACAGCCAAACTACTCGCTAACTCTGTTCATATTCAAAGACTGGTTGTATAACAGTGTAAAATGTTCTGCAGGAATTTTTCCGGAATCTTCCACACTGGATCCAGCAGCACATGGACATGAACGATGCTGGAAACTTCCTGATAGAAACATGTGATGAAACGGTTTCCAGAGAACTGAAACAACAGCTTCTCCTTCTCAACGGCAGATGGAGAGAACTGTTCGTCAGAGTCAAACATGTAAGAGATGATTAACGCTTAATTTTTTAAAAATAATATAAAAATAATATAATCACTCTCACTTATACCAAACCATGGTCTGCACCAAAGTAGTCATAATTTAGTTTTGCACAACTAGTTTTCACCCTTGGAATTAAACTGTTTAAGGCTGTTTTTGCTACTGTACCTTTAAGACTTCTATGTAAATATCCTCTGTTATAATAGGTTAACTTCCACATAGTGCACACCAGAGTGTGCATGAATACTGAGTAATCATTGTATTTTAAATGTGGGTGGTCATATGTCAAAGTGCTCATGGTTATAACATTAATACTGCACCAATTTCTGTATGACCCATTTTTGCAGTTTAGTTTTCATAAATGGTCTGGGTGGACAGTGGAAGAACTTTGCATTGTGAATGTTAGAGTATATGTTGATAGGACATTGAAGTATTTTCCATAACAACGCCCCTCTAAATGTTGTGTTAAAGGGATAGTTCACCCAAAAATTATTTACTCACCTTCATGCCATCCCAGATGTGCTTGACTATCTTTCTTCTGCTGAACACAAACAAAGATTTTTAGAAGAATATCTCAGCTCTGTAGGTCCATAAAATAGAAGTCAATAAGGTCCAAAACTTTGAACTTTCCAAAAAGTACATAGGAAGAGTCAATTTGACTCCAGTGGTTAAATCCATGTCTTTAGAAGAGATATGATAGGTATAGGGTGAGAAACAGATAAATATTTAAGTACTTTTTTACTATAAATTCTCCTCCTGCCCAGTAGGTGGCGATATGCACAAAGAATGTGAATCACTAAAAACATAAGTAGAAGAAATCTTCCTGTTTGTATGTGGTAGACTTAAAATAACAAATGACTTAAATATTGATCTGTTGCTCTTATCACCTATCATATTACTTCTGAAGACATGGATTAAACCACTGGAGTTGTATGGATTACTTTTATGCTGCCTTTATTTGCTTATTGAGCTTCAAAGTTTTGGACCCTGTTGACTTACAGACCTACAGAGCTGAGATATTCTTCAAAAAAGTCTTATTTTTATGTTGGGCAGAAGAAAGTCATACAGATCTGGAATGGCATGAGGGAGATTTATAACACATACCTCAACTTTTGCATCAGGTAGAGAGATAAAAAGTTTTTGTCAAATAATCTTTTTCTTAGTATGCAAGAGCAGATGAAGTGGACAAGCTGAGGAAAGATTACGAAGACGGGATTGAAGCTTTAAAAGGATTTATTGACATGTCCAATGAGAGAATGAACACTCCAGTTCAAGTGTCTTTCCTAAACATAAGGACATATCTGCAAGATGTTGAGGTAATCAGAGTTCACAAAGCTTATCACATGTCTCTCTGAAATATTTGATTCTGATTGGTTTTATCATGACTGACCGGGCGGAGGGCGGGGCCGGGCTGTGATTTTACACACCTGGGCCCTTATCAGGCTAATCAAGCCTCAGAGAGGGATAAAGGCCGACTGCGGACAGTGGTGCGACAGAGAGAGAAAGTTTACGGGCAGCTGTCCGTCCTGTGTGTGTGTTTGTGTCTTTTGGTACGAGTGTAAAGGGAGTTCAATGGAGAAGAGGAGGCGAGAACCGGCTTGACAATATAAATAATAGTTTAATGAAGAAATAAACCAAAAGACACAAACACACACATAGGACAGACAGCTGCCCGTAAATGTTCTCTCTCTGTCGCACCACCATCTGCAGTTGGCTTTTATCCTTAAGAGTGGTGGTGGCTTGGTGGGCTAAAGCACATAACTGTTAATCAGAAGGTCACTGGTTCAATCCCCACAGCCACCTTGAGCAAGGCACTTAACTCCAGGTTGCTCCAGGGGGATTGTCCCTGTAATAAGGGCACTGTAAGTCACTTTGGATAAAAGCGTCTGCCAAATGCATAAATGTAAATGTTATCCCTCTCGGAGGCTTGATTAGCCTGATAAGTGGCCCGGTGTGTAAAATCAAGACCCGGCCCGCCCTCAACCCGGTCACAATGACTTTCTGCGATCAAATATTTTTGCTAAATTGTATAATTGATTTGTTGCAAGTCTTTCAAATCAGTCTGCAGCCTCTTTCTTCTCGCATTATGAAATAATTTAACTCGAATCAATATTTCATGTCCATTTATTTATAAAGTAGCCATGTATTAAGTTAGATAATGTATGAACGCTTTGATTTATGGTAACACAGTACCCTTAACTTATAAATCATTTGCAAACTATGTACATAATATAAGAACTCACACAATTATCCACTCAGTTTATTTCAAGAGGATTAACGATGATGTTTAAGCAGTGGAGCTAGTTTGCAAAGTATGATATAAATGTCAACTCAATTCTCACAGGACATCAAGCACAAAGTGCCATCCATGGAGGCTGCATTTAAGACAGCGACACGTAACGCACAGCAGCTGACCAAGGACTTCCCAGAGGAGGAGATCGCACAGATGCTGGCTACCATGGCAACCATCAAAGATGAGCTCAGCAAGGTACCTGACTTTGTGTTTTCTTCCATGAGCTGCCACATTAAAGGGACAGTTCCCCAAAAATAAAAATTCTCTTATCATTTACTCACCCTCATGCAGTCCCAAACATTGTTCTGTGGAACAGAAAGAAAGTGTTTTTGTCTATACAATGTAAGTAAGCTCCTAAAAGGGCATTAAGGCAGCATAACAGTAATCCATATGACCTGAGTGGTTTAATTCTTGTCTTCTGTGTGTCACACAAAGCTGTTGTATGACTTAAGAAGACTTGGAATATAGTGCACAAGTGGTATGGACTACTTTTACAACTTTTTCTGTGGTCAATATAAAAATGTAGTTGTATGGAAAAGTGGTATGTTAGACAATTTTTCACAGATTCCTACTTTTGGATTCCACTGAAAAACTTAACAGCATATGTGTGTGGAACGACAAGAGGAAAACAGAATTTTCATTTGTGGGTGAACTATCCATTTAAATGAAGATAATATGTATTTTCTCCCCTTCATTCCTTGACCTCAACGTCTGCTGTCTCTTTCAGATAAGAGAAAGAGCTCTACCCCTGCTGAGGGATTCTCAGGCCATGCTGCCTCCTCTAGAGGAGATGGAGAAACATATCACTGGGTTCTACCAGTCACTGGAGAAGGCGAGCCGCATCACTTCCTCTCGGGACTCCGAGGCTCCAGGAGACTTCAAGCAGAAGTGTCAGGTGACTGAAGGAAAATGGGTATCATTCAAGGGTGATGAGTCCAAATTTTTGGTAGCAAAAACATGCATGACAACTTTTTAAAAAGAAACTTGTTATGTGAAGATCCGTTGTATTTTTTAATAGAGCACACGCAACAGTATGATTCCAGGAATAAAATACTTAAAAATGTGAATTTTTTCTATAGGCAAATTTATACTTTTTTTATTGAATTAATTACATGGTAACCGCAATTAATCGCATATAAAAATATTTGCTGAGAAAACCCCTCTTATGACAATAATTCAATATATAATGATTAAATCATCATTATAGATAGTTATATTTAAATAATTAGAAATAAAATATATAGATTCCAAAAAATGAAAAATAAAAATTATGGCAGACAAGGAGAGTCGCACTTTGGTTGCTTCACACATCATAAACATACCATTTTTAGGGTTCCTTGTCAAGTAAAACGTAGTTCGAAACTTAGAAAAACAAGTCTTGACATCCCTGCATTTGGATTTCCTCTTCATCAAGCTGTGTTTGAATGCAAGAACGTGTTCTCATCTTGTGCTGTCTGCTGTTGGTAAATGTGGTTTGTTCTCTGTATAAGCTGCGTGTTGCCTATACAGCGAGTTTCGCTTACTGCCCCCTGGAGAAAACAGGTGGTACTTAAAGCTTGAATTGCTCCGATTGTAGGAATATACCTTACTATGACCTGGGGATTAATAATATATTTTTTGAACACATCAATTAATCGCTCTGAATTAACGTGTAAATCGACAGCCCTGCTGTTAAACCTTTAAAGACAGACCTAATCTCTATGCTTCTGTCGAAGCCATCAGTCCACGTTATTTCAATTGCATAAAAAAAACATGTTAAATTGGGGAATTTCTGGTGAAGAAAACACTACCCATGATCCTGAAGGGAAATGTTCCACCAATCAGAGAATTGTGTCCAACAAAGTGCGGCAAAAGAGCTTTGCAGTGACAGCCCATTCCAGTTACACACAATCGATTCATTCTCCTAACACTCTCAAACTAATTATATATTATATTTTGCAATAAGCTTAAAATATATATAAATTTATACTTTTAATCAACACCTTTACAACTTTTAATTTGATTGTGTTAATGCTTCATGGGATTGTAGTTCATTCCCTCATTAAAGACGTTAAGTACAGCATCTTGCACCTTTGTCCGATTTTCAAATACTGCTTCAATACAAAGTTTATAATTTTGTGATTCACCTTTGAGATGGTTCATAGCTTAGAACTCTTTTATGAAGGTTTATATATATATGTTCCCTATGGAAAAAATGAATAGAAAAAAATTCTTCCAGAACCAATACAATTTCAATTTTTTTTTTCAATTTCAAAACACTTTATTTGTCCCCAAGGGGCAATTAATAAGGCCACAGAGTAACGTAACCATTATACATTATAACATCCTACATTAAATAAATAACACAGTGTACATGAAATACATATTAATGAATACCTAATATACATATATTAAAAAGCCTTCAGCTCTCACTGGATCGCTTGGCAGTCGAGTGTGAAGCAGCTGGGATGAGGATTAGCACCTCTAAATCTGAGGCCATGGTTCTCAGCAGGAAACCGATGGAGTGCGTACTCCAGGTAGGGAATGAGGTTTTGCCCCAAGTGAAGGAGTTCAAGTACCTCGGGGTCTTGTTCACGAGTGAGGGGACAATGGAGCGGGAGGTTGGCCGGAGAATCGGGGCAGCAGGGGCGGTATGCACTCAGCTCTATCGCACCGTTGTCACGCGAAAGAGAGCTGAGCCGAAGGCAAAGCTCTCGATCTACCGGTCAATTTTCGTTCCTACCCTCACCTATGGTCATGAAGGTTGGGTCATGACCGAAAGAACTAGGTCAGCGAGTACAAGCGGCCGAAATGGGCTTCCTCAGAAGGGTGGCGGGCTTCTCCCTTAGAGATAGGGTGAGGAGCTCAGTCATCCGTGAGGAGCTCGGAGTAGAGCCGCTGCTCCTTTGCGTTGAAAGGAGTCAGTTGAGGTGGTTTGGGCATCTGGTAAGGATGCCCCTGGCCGCCTCCCTAGGGAGGTGTTTCAGGCACGTCCAGCTGGGAGGAGGCCTCGGGGAAGACCCAGGACTAGGTGGAGAGATTACATCTCCACACTGGCCCGAGAGCGCCTCGGGGTCAGCCCAGTCAGAGCTGGTTAATGTGGCTCGGGATAGGGAAGTTTGGGGCCCCCTGCTGGAGCAGCTGCCCCCGCGACCCGACTTCGGATAAGCGGTTGAAGATGGATGGATGGATGGATATATTAAAAAATAATTAAATCAAGACATAATAAACAAGAGGGCTTGAGACGGTTGAGAATTTAAAAGCTGCACCGATTTGGGAACAAAGGTTGCCTTCCTCCTTTGTGTCCTACAACATGGACAACGAAGCCGTCGCCGTGAAGGAAGCCACTCAAAAACAGAGAACATTACATGTGATGTGTCTCGCAAGATCCTTCCAGCCAACCTCAGCGTTTGCTGTTCACTTATAATAGAAAGAGCCCTAATAGGGAGTCCAATAATTTTTGAGCAGACTTTAACTGTGCGCTCCAGACTATTTCTATTTTGGAGGCTTATAGAATGAAACCAGCAGACGATGGAAAATGTAATGACACTTTCAATGTAGGAGTAGTAGAACATAGTGAGCAAGTTCTTAATAACTCCAAAGGAATTCCAAATACGGTTGAAAAATGGAGTGGACACTATGTGGACAACCGTTCTATTGGAAGATGGTTTTATATACAGTATATATATATATATAATTAACTGGATGCCAAACAAAACATTCAGGGATCTGAACTTTTTCTGAGAGTGATGCAAATTTGCCATCAAACTTGGTGTGAACAGTTTTTGGTGCAAACATTTGGAATATTTCGTACCTTTTTTCGTTTAGTCACTTTCAACAAGATGTGAACTTTAAGACTGTGAGCACTGAATGTTTTTAGTAGGTAATTGCCATTCATTCTGTCTTTTTGTATGTTCCTCTCTTTATTTATACAATTAACAGGAGCTGGTGACATATCAGCAGAGCTGTAAGAAGTGTCTGTCAGTGATTGATAAAACCCAGCAGGCCATTTTGACATCTTTGGACACCAGCAAGACCCTCAAACATCTGGACACATCATTGCTAGAGAGGAGAATCACTGAGCTTCAGGCTTCTTCGCAGGTAAGAACTGTATTTGAGACATTCTTGAGATCTTTCTGGAACTCTAGAGAAGACACATGTGAGAAATATCTGAGAAGCAGGAGACATAAAAGTCTCAATTTTGTTCAATGTCACTGTTGTGTAGGAGAAACAGCTGAGACCTCATTAGTTATTTTTCACACTACATGTGCACTGTTGTATGTTTTATCTGGAAAAGGCCATGGTAAAGGAGACCACGGAGTGGAAGAGACATGTAGAGGCGAACAGCAGCCTGATGAAGAGGTTTGAGGAGTCTCGCGTGGAGCTTGAGAAGGTTCTGAAAGTAGCTCGTAGCTCCATGGCCGAGAGAGGAAACCCAGAGGAGCTTCTGAAAAAGCACACGGTGCGAAATTAACCCAACAGGCTTTTTTAGCACAGCTCAAATAGGCTAACAGCAGAGTTTATAACACATTCAATTTCCAGAAGGAAATAAGTTCTGATGGTTGAGAAAGTGCTAAAGTGTTTATTGACGCTCTTGCAGGAGTTCTTCGGGCAGCTGGATCAGAGAGTTCTCAACGCGTTCCTCAAAGCCTGTGATGAACTCACAGATATTCTACCAGAACAAGAACAGCAGAATCTACAGGAAACAGTCAGGAAACTACACAAACAGTGGAAGGTTAGAGAGCTCTTCCATTATTCCCAGCATTTTCTCTAGCATTTCAAAAAATTGTGTTACTATTGGTGGATGATGATATAATCTTATATTTAAATATGAGGTTACATTTAATATATTATAGTTTAGAGGTAGAATAACGTGCACTTGGAGTCATGCAAGTCAAGTAATTTTTATTTGTTTAGCACCTTTCACATCACACATCATTTCAAAGCAGCTTTACAGAAGATCAGGCATTAACAGAAAATAAAACTGTAATATCTATAATGTCTTAGGCTACATCTACATTAATCCGGATACATTTGAAAATGGCGTTTTCGTTTCTAAACGCTCTCCGTCCACACTAACGTTTTGAAGCGTTTTCCAAAAGTTGCTCGTCCACACTGAAACGTATGAAAATGCTTAAATCGTGTCACTGCACATGCGGAAAATCCCCGTTGCATGTACGGTCTGAAAAGCAATTGTCCTCGTGTTCCGTCTCCGGACACCAATTCCGAGTAAATTTCCCTTTGCCTTTGAAGGAACGCAATGTGACATTTATTTTTTAACAACGCTATCAAAGTAGGGTTGGGCGATGTCCCCTAAATTGGCAGTTGACGATGTTGACAGTAAAACATCGCGATGGACGATAATATCGTCGGTGGGGGGGCGGGTTATATAATTTCATATCATTTTCAAAAATTATATGACAAATTATAATTTCGTTATTTTACTAACCCAACTAATGACTCGTCGGCGCTTTATCAGTAGGTTGCACGACACGTGAAGCATTTTTTTTTAGCTTTCACTTAAGAAGAGTTGTGCACTTTTTATTTTAATATATCTCTTTACATAAATACAATTTTCCACTTAAAAACTATAATTTCGTTATTTTACTATCCCAACTGACTCATCCGCGCTTTCCAATAGGTTGCACGTAAGGGGGAAAAATATTTCTTCCACTTAAGAAGAGTTGTGCACTTTTAAGCACTTTTTATTTTAATATATCTCTTTACATAGATATTTTTTTCTACTGAAAAACTATAATTTCGTTATTTTACTAGCCCAACTAATTAGTAGCCTACTCATCCAGGCTTTTTAATATATTGCGCCTAAGAAAAAAAGTCGTCTTTGGGCAGCCTTCTTGCGAAGAGAGCAGCCACAGCCACGCTCACTGATGAGCAAAAGGTCGAGGCAGAAATGACCATGTACCTGCAGGAATTGGCCACTGATGGGGAAGAGGACCCGCTGACTTGGTGGAAAACGAACGACAAAAGGTTTCCGTTCATGGCAAGATTAGCACGGAAATATCTGTGCATATGTGCTACCAGTACTCCATCAGAGCGGGTCTTCAGCACAGCGGGTAGTGTAGTTACTCCAATCCGCAGCTTATTAAAACCAGATAAAGTGAATATGTTGGTATTTCTGGCCAGAAACATCGAAATTTAAACATGGTCTATGGTGAAAGATATTAGACTTCTTTACGCATTTTTCGCCATCCGCTATGGAGCTATTCGATTTTGCATATTATTTTTTAAACGTTCATTTGTGTAGTTCATATGACCACTTTACAATATTTCAATAACATAATTTATTTTGTAGCCTGTGCTGAAGTTAATTGTGCTGCTAATTATAAGTGAAATGTTAATGCCGAGTTTCGGTCTGAGTGTTGTTCCGTTTTCTTGTTTTATTTGTTGTTCTTCTGTTTTAATAAATGTGTGTTATTCATATTCACCTTGTTTCTTTCATTTGATTTGACATTATGGATTTATGGCCAAGGAAATTGTTCTTTAAAAGTAACCAGATAAAAGTTATTTGACGTTCGCTGGTCTGGGTTTATCTTAAACTGCCGCTTCAGTGTATAAGAGCTATGTGACAATGAGCAAGATTTTCTGAGACACTACAACTACTAATAATTAATTAATAAAGGCTATTTTCTTGTAGCCTACAACATAAAATATTTTAATCTAAATGTACAGTGTAAGACATGTAAAAAAAAGACAAGAAGCTAACAATCAATATTTGTGTAGCCTGCCTGACACGGTATTTTCACAGACTAACACGTCACGTCTCTGGCATATACTACAGTATTTAAAATAGCATATATGCATTAGTTATATTCTCAATTTAATTTACAGAGCAATCCCTGCAAAGTTTTTAGGTTAACTATAGAAGAGACTAGGATTAGTGAGTCACACTAGCAAGACTCGCAAAAGGGGGCGTGGCGTCACGATGGTGGCTCTACATCGTGATGTTGGTCAGCCATCACGATGGACGATGATATCGTCCATCGGCACAACCCTATATCAAAGTGAGTATCAGGCACAACAGCGCCGCTATAACACGGGCTGCCATCTTGATGCACCTGAGACTCGTAGTGACGGATTAATTGACAGCTGCTGTCAGACTCTATGTTATTATTATTCCTCACACGGTCGCAAGACGACATGTACATGAATCTGGCGTTGTGAGCTGGAACCTGCTTACGTCAGCTGTCACCGCTTACGTCACGAAGTACCGCAACAGCCAATAGGAAAATTCAACTGCAGTAGCCACCGTTCAACCTGAAGAGGGCAGCACTCAGACGTTTTTACACCATATATTGTAGAATTAAAACACTTTATAAACAAATGTCAAAAAAATTTCTGAATTGCAAACAGGCATCATTGAAGTATAAAAACGTCATCAGAAATCCAAGAAATTACAAAACGAGCCATTTTTGCAGCTTGATATTAATAAATAAAAAAAAGTAAAATTGAATTTGGACTGGGGAGGATGTTTCGACTTATTAAAGTTACAGTTTGTTTTCATAGTATGATCTTCTTTATATTAAAGGATCAAGGCATATCACGTGATATTTAGCTCTTTAAAAATTTCAATTGGGCCAATCAATTTCATATATGGGTGTTTTTATATTTATTTTTGTTATTCGAAGGTCTCGTTTAAACTAAGTTTGAAACTTTTTATGTATGGTACTTTTCAAATGCCTTTCATGTGTAGATTTTTATTGTTTAAGCTTCGTCCCAGACCCAAACTTTTCATCAAAATCCACGTAACAATTATTGAATTTTGTCTAATTATGATAATCTGAACAAAGGGTGAAATAGACATAAAAACAATTCTATATTTATTGTTAAAATTATTTCTTTCCATTTTTCAAAAACTACGACTATCCCACTGTTGAGACGTCACTTTCAATACAATACAAAGTGAAATCAAAACATTTTTATTCTGAATTTTTTTTTGGCAAAAAGTGTGAAAATATTATTTAATTGTGATACAAACAAGATTATGGAGTCAGCTATTTCATTTTAAAAACATAAAAAATTATTTCATTTCCATCACAGAATTCCATTAAACACAAAACAGAATTTGAGATATCCTGAAAATGACACTGTAATTGGAATTTTCGTGACTTTCAGGAAAAATGACAAAAATGAATAAATAAGTCTCCTGTGATGCATGTACATACACTGTTGGACCTTGTTACATGTTGAAGAAACATCATATCAGTGCATAGAACTGCCCAAATAATGCTAAACTCCCTGTTTTCTACAGGATGTGCAGACAGAGATTCCGTATCACCTGCTTCATCTGAAGGTGGAACAGGAGAAGAGTCGGCTGATGACTTCACTGCAGGAGTGCCAGTCTGAACTGGCTCGAGAGAACCGCAGTCTGCCCAGCATGGGCAGTGAGAGATTAATCAAAGAGCACAGGGTGAGACTGACAGCCCTAAACCTTCCATAATATATTGTAAACCCTGTGACATTACAATCATCTCCTAATAATGGCCATCTTTATGCAGATGTTTTTTAAGGAAAAGGGTCCACAGGCTCTCTGTGAGAAGCGATTGCAGCATATGGAGGAACTTTGTTTGAAGCTTCCAGAGAGCGAACAGGCTTGCCAGACTTTGGAAAACTCCAAAACAGCGTTTTCTGATGTCAAAGAGGAGATTGAGAGCACACATTACAAACTCATGCAGCACCCTGACAAATGGAAGGAGTTTAACACCAGGTGAACCTTTAGTCTTCTCCGTGGTACCGTCTTTATTAGGTTAAATTACTGCAGAACAATATCAAATTCCTTTTGTCTCTGTGTTTCAGATTTTCTGACCTCTCTGCCTGGGTAACATCAAAGGAAAGTCAACTCAGACTTCTACGAAACAGAGCCGGTGACCCCAGCAAGTTTGGCCACGTCAAATCGACCATTGAGGTGAGAAATAAAGACAGAAAAGAAGAAGCTGAATTTGACAGATGTGTGATATGTTGATTGATCGCCCTTTCATGAATGACAGAGTCTGAGGAACGATTCCGAACTTCAGGAAGGGAATCTAAGCTGGTTGAAGACTCGTTTGGCTGCTCTGATAGAGGTTTGCACAGAGAGTGACGCCCAGCGACAGGGAGCCGCGCTCAGCAAACTCTCCAATGACTTTAAGGGCCTCCTCGTGTCTCTTTCTGAGGTGAGACATGATGATTGTGTAAACTTTAGATGAAAAGCTAATATTTGAAGTATGTTAGTCCCTCAGTAGATCTTATAAATATGGATTACTGTAGTTTTGTACATTTTACCATCACAAAATCCATCTTAAATTAACCGTCTCTGGTTTTTGGCACTGTAAAATATATATATAAATAAGGGGGGGGGGCGCAATCTCTGCCTATGATTTTGGAGCAAAACTAATACAAAAAAAATTACTTTATAATGGTGAATTTTTAAAAGTAACTTCATTATTTTATTTTTAAACAGAGATAGATTATTCAATTAATAAAATCAGTTGACTGCATTTTATGCCAATGGTGTGAGTCCTGAAATGTGTAAAACACTTTTTTGTATTGATTTTCCATATTTGAAGTGCATATAACTATTAAAGTATTAATAGATGTATTAAAGATATATTAATATCCTTTTAGCTTCAGGTTCAGAGCAAATGTCCCATCTGGTGTCTTTACACTTAAAGGAATAGTTCACCCAAAAATTAAAATTCTCTCATCATTTACTCACCTTCATGCCATCCCAGATGTGTATGACTTTCTTTCTCCTGCTGATCACAAAAATAGATTTTTAGAAGAATATCTCAGCTCTGTACTGTAGGTCTATACAATGCAAGTGAATGGTGGACAAACACATAAAGGCAACATAAAAGTAATCCATTTGACTCTTTAATCCATGTCTTCAGAAGCGATATGGTAGGTTTGGGTGAGAAACAGGTCAATATTTAAGTCCTTTTTTACTGTAAATGTCCACTTTCACTTTCATTTCCACATTCTTTTTTTTTTTTTTTTTTGCGATTCACATTTTTCATACATATCGCCACCTACTGGCATGGAGGAGAATTTACATTAAAAAAGGACATACAAATGTATCTGTTTCTTACTTAAACGTATCATATCGCTTCTGAAGGCATGGATTTAACCATTGGAGTCATATGGATTATTTCGGTGCTGCTTTTATATGCTTTTTGGATCTTCAAAGTTCTGGCCAGCATTCACTTGCATTGTATGGACCAACAGAGCTGGGATATTCTTCTAAAAATCATCGTTTTTGTTCATCAGAAGAAAGAAAGACATACACATCTGGGTTGGCATTAAGGTGAGTAAATGATCAGAGAATTTACATTTTTGTGTGAACTATCCCTTTAAGGGATAAATGCTTAAATGCCAGAGATATGGGGCTCTCAGTGTGACTCCATCTGAAGATTTTTATACTTTACACATTTTTAATGGTTAAAAGGCAAATGTAGGCCACATAGAATGAAGATTTGTCCAACAAAACAAATGTCTGAAATACAAATAATGTTAAAACTAGAGATTCGTATAAATAAAACACTAATGTTCAAATATCAATTTTTGAAAGTCCAAAAATGTATCTGTCATTTAATTTTAAAACTGTAGTACTATTATGTTAAATCACTATAAAAATACGTTAGCTGGTTTCCTGTAATTTAGCTACTTTTATATTTTTTATCCACTAAAAACTTTTGAGACTTTTGAACGACTGCATCTGCTTTCTGGTAAACTATGACATTAGGTAACTAACGTACAAACAAACAGAATAGTGTGGACATGAACAAGTGTTTTCTGTGATTAAAGTGTTAATTATTCAGCAATTGTGTGTTTTTGTGTGTGTGTTGTGATGATGTAGTCAGAGAAAGTGGTGCTGGCTGTGGGTGACTGTGTTCAGTTCAGAGAGGAGGTTAAAACCACTCTGGAGGAGTTGACTCAGGGTCAACAGGAGTTGCAGACAGACATCAACAAGATGCTGGACTCTGATTCTGTTAGAGAAGCACAACAACTGCTGCTGCTACATCAGGTTGCATTATTATTCAAAGGCAAATATCATATTTTAATCTATCAATTATTTTTTAATTGCTCAATGCAATTCAATGTGCTGTCCTGTACAGCAACAACTGAAGCGTCTCCAGCTGAAGAGGAAGGAAATGCAAGAGCAGATAATCCGAGGACAGCAGCTACAGATAGAGGAGGGTCTGGAGGAGAGCTTACAGGAAGATCTGGTGAAAATGGAGACCACCCTGAACAAAATGGATCAAAGTATTGCATCACAGGAACAGAACCTGGAGGTAAAGAAGGAAAATATGATATAGCTTATGTACAATAAAGTGGCCCCGAGTGTTTAAGTCAAACTTAAATGTATGAAAGACATCGATTAGATAACAAATACCAAATTAAGTGGCATCTGTAAACAAATAGAGTTTTTCTTAGCCATTTTGCAATGCCTTTTAGTCGACAAGTTCACACGGGTGTCCGAGGTGAGTAACCACAGGTGTAATTCAGCACATGAACTATGGAAAGTGTCCAAATACTTTTGTCATTTTGATCAGTATCTTTCGTGTTGTTTCATCATTTAAAACCTAACAAAAACACTTCTTTTAGGTAAATGTCATGCTTGGAAATTGTGTTTGTGTGTAATTTGTGATGAAGATGAATATATAGTAATAAAGGTATGTTAGAGTGAGTTGTTCTCATCTTTGTTGTAAATGGCTCCATGTGTTGTCAGGTGACTTTAGCTGCTTGGCAGGAGTTTGACGGTCAGCAGGCAGCAGTGAGGGAGTTTGTGGGTAAAGTGCGATCGGTCACAGAGAAAGAGATGAATTTCAGCAGTCCAGAGAGTCTAACCACAGAGCTGGAACAGACCAAGGTGAGATCAACACTTTATCTCTAGGAGCTGAATTAAATGAATCACCTTTTAATTAAATATGAGTCTCTTCATTCTAAAACTGAAGATACGCTAAGAGCTTTTACAACCAAAATCACTATTATAAAAGGATTGCTCTGTGTTTGAAATCTGATTGGCTGAGCCATCAATTGGATTTTTTGAAGCTGTGGTTAAATAACTACACCAATTGAATTCCATATTAATGTGCCAAGTTGCTACTTTTGCTAGGCAACCATAAGCACCCTACAGTTAGGCTAAAGGATGGTATTACATTCCAGAATATATTTAATTGTCTATATAATATACTGTATATTGACTGCTTAAACTTTTTGGGCTGCAGCCTGCAATTTTTCACACTCAAATTTTAAAAGCTCACCATTTAAAAATACTGTGGACTTATTGCAAATATTTTTTTTTCATAACCCCCTCCAAATAAAAAACAAAAGAAAATTCATAAATAATATTTTATTATACGTTTATTTGTTTTAAATTTGTAAGCATGTAATTCTGGTTATATTCACTCTACCTCACTTTGAAAAGTCTTATTTCGTTCCACTAGATGGCAGCAAGCACTAGACAAATAACCTTCTCTCTATCACATTTCATCACAATATAGAGATCTGAAATGTAGGTGGCGCTCTAACGCATTTTAGCCTCTCAGACGTGCTTGTCCATAGACATTCAGTCGAATTTTCAGTTCATGCAACACCCCCATTGTTTCATTGAATATCCCGGCCTCTGAGTGGACTAGAAGCTCAATCTAGGTGTCATTAGAAAGCTGAGATCCCCTTTGCAATGATGTATAATATTTTATCATTTCATTTTTATCATCAATAGTCGAAAATGTGTTTTCCTGATGATTTTTTTTGCATGCTTTTCCTGCTGGATGACATATTTTGTTCTGGACATCTAAGAGAGTGGTTCCCAAAATTTTTATAGTGGCGTACCCCTTCAAACATTCAACATCCTTTCGTGTACCCCCTCTCTAACGCATAGAAAAAATTCACAATTTGAAAATATGCATATTTAACACAATTTTCTTTGTAATACAACTCCCTTATATTAAACATGTTATATTTTTACATGTTTTGTACTTTTTATATTAATCATATACATGCTGAATAAATGGCTTATCGACTGAGATGGGATTTCTAGATATGATATAACTGCATAACTTGAAAACTCCCCCCTCATCACGTTGTGGTGTGCAAGAATAGTGTTCAGTTCTGTGCCTGGAATTGTGCATCATTGCATCGTTGTACGGCATTGCCGGATGAATTCTGTGGAATTGCGGCGGTCAGCTCAAGGTGCTTTTTTATGTCACATTTATTTCACTATTGTAAAAAATGGCTCGTTTATTTAGAAAACTGCCTAAGGTAAGAGCAGATATAACCCTTTTTAGATATTTGGGGCTTACAGCAGCAGTTATCGGTGATTGTAGTATAAGGGCTTCAAAATATAATTGTATAGTTGCAATCCTGAGAGTGAGATTGAGCATTGATGTATTAATGAGAGGTACGTAGGTACGTAGAGGTACGTCCCATTACCTCTAGGGGGAGCTAATTTGTGCCAAAAATATGAATGTCTTAATTTGTTATTTTTCTGTATCATAAATGCAAAAGTGATGGTATTCTCTGAAAAGTTCTGGTTCTTAGCTTTCATATGACTTTAAAGCATAAGCTTTTTTTCTCGATATAGCAGCCCCTTTGGGTCCAAAGAGTTTATGGGATTAAAACATATTTTAATGTCTTTCTCATATTACTTTTGCACTATTTTACTATCCATTTGAGTATATGTATTTCAGTGATTTTACTATGGTTAAGGGGGTGCCTACCAACACCTCTTAACTGTGATACAAATTTCTACTGTAACCCACTCTCATTAGTGGGCTATTTGCATTGTCAATATATTTTTATTTTCTACATGTTTTCTGCTTCATATGCTGCTTCTAATCCTATAGGAACTGGTGAAACAGTGTAAATCAGAGTCCAAACAGGTAAACACTCTTCTGAAGAGAGCTGCAGAGATCCAGCTGGGCCCCAAAAATCAGTGTCTCCTACTGGATCAAGCCCGAGCTCTGAGTGAACAAGTGGACAAAGTTGAAGCTGGCCTCGAGAGAGAGTAATGCACAACGCTATATTATAGATTTTAGAGTATTAAGACTGATGCATTGAGAGTAATCTGAATGAATACTGTCATGAAACCGCAAGGCCATGTTTTGATTATTGCCCGATTTTTCAGTGTGAAGACATTAGAGGGGATGAAACATCAGTGGGACTCGTTCGGGAGTGAGTTTGAAGCATTTTCTGCATGGATAACAGAGAGAGAAAGAGAACTTGATGCTCTGAAAAGCTCCAGCACACCTCTGGACCAGCAGATCTGTACTGTAAAGGTGCCGTTTCGTCTTTATTGATAAACTGTAAATAAAAAAAACACATGAATAATTAAAAAAATTAATAAGGTGTCTTTGGAAATGTGCTCTCCAATCTGCTAAGTACTAATTTTTTTTATTTTTATATATACGTATAAATATATTTACAATAATTTTGTTATTTATTAGACTATATTAACTTTTTTGTAATGCCTGCATTTATTTATAATAATTATTTTTAAAATAAGATTGTTTTATATTTATTTAAATGATTAATATGAAATATATATATATATATATATATATATATATATATATATATATATATATATATATATATAAATTATGTTCACCAACATTATTATTTTATTATTGTCTTATATTAATGACTGCATTTATTTCTGTATCTGTAAATGCATTTATATTTCATTATAAGAATATCAATATTTTATATTTATCTAAATATTGTATTTTAAATTATTAATATCTTTTATATTTATAATAACAAAAATGATATATTTTATATCTCTAATTAATTTATTTATGTATTAATTTATTTGTTAAATGTGGTAAATTATGCTGTTATTTATTAGCTTATTTATTTATTTATTTATTTGTTGTCCATATTAAAAAGTTAAAATTAACTTTTTTATTTAATTTATAAGATAAGTTATTTGAATAGTATTTAAATTCCTATAGACTGACATAGACACTGCAGTGTTTTCATCCCTTATATTCTGCATTCATGTTCAGATTATCAGTGATGGTCTTCAGGAGAGGGCAGAGGTCCTTTCCAAACTGGAGGAGAAGTCTCAAGGACTGGTCCAGTTCATGTCCTCTGGCGAGTCTGCACGAATCAAAGCTCGCCTGACTCAGATTGGCAGGTACTGGGAGGAGCTTAAGGAGAGTGTGGAACACTTGAATGGACAGTTGGAAGAAAGCTCCTCCCACCAGATGAAGTTTAATGCCAGTCTTCAACAGGTATGCTTTCAGTTGGGCTGTATTGCAGTTTAAAGGGGTGTTAAAGGTGAATTTCGCCCCCAGATGTTTTCTTCTTTTGCATTTCCATTTGGTGATACTGGTGGTGCAGAAAATGTACTCTGCAGCTTTAAGAAACTGTGTGCAAACTACATTTTTATATGTTGCGTTGTGTCCAGTGACTTTTCTCTTTCTATCTAGGTCCAATCAGAGGTTGAAAACATCCAGAGGAAACTAGACAGCCCTGTCACTTCCTGTGTGTCTTCATCTGAGACCTACAAAACTCTACAGGATCACATGGTATGATACCTGCAATTACAGCGCAATTTGCAGTGACAACATTAGCCATTTATTTCCATGAATTCAGTCTGACAATATGATTGGTTTCCAGGATGTTTTCCAATCCCTGGAGAAGCTGAAGGCCACCCTGCTGTCTCTGTATGCTGGATCCCGCCGGCTCAATGATAGAGAGAATGCAGAGAGAGGCGTAGCGGCCCTACAGCAAACTCACGAGCAGAGTATAAAGCAGGCCAAAGAGAAACAAAGCCAAATGGAGAGCCTTCTGTCACTTTGGCAAAAGTATGTTGATTAGCACTGTTGGTGCACCTGAGGCATTCATCTTTCAAGTCCTTCCATTAGACCTTAATGCTGTTTAAAAGTAGATTTTTATTCAAATCTCTTGCTCAAATCTTTTTTTTTAAGATATGAAAAGGATCGGTCTTCCCTGAAGTCTTGCCTGGAGCGGTGTGAATCTGTATCCAGCTCTGATACTCCGTTCCTCCCTGTTGACAAACTAAAGCTGGATGGAGAACTGCTGGAACTGAAAGTAATTAACAGGGTTCCCGTGGTCATGGACATTGTGTTTAAAATGATGTTTTCCAGGCATAGAAATAGAATGGAAATTAATACATTCTTTAAAGTCATGAAATATACTGTACGTTCATGGACATCTTAGAATATTTCATAGATTAAATATTGTTCTTTGGTAAAGTAAAACTTGCTTGCTAGCCAAAGAAATGTGTGATTTGTGAGCAAATTATTCTTTTTGAATCATCTTTTTTCAATGAATCAGTGGAACCGGTTCACAAATGTATCTAAATGCTTCATAAATGAATCTACTGCATTTGAATGATTTTTATAAAATCCTTTTGTAGCATCTACAGAGTGAACTTCAGTCACTGGAGTCAGTTTACAACAAGCTGGTTGCCCAAACGCCAACTCTTTACCCCACGGCATCAGATGAACATGTGAAAACCCTCAAAGAAGACCTTGAACTGCTCAAGAAAAAATGGAGCTGTCAGACCACAGCTATACCTCACAGGTTACATCTCTAATCCTGTAATACACAGCAAGTCTTAAATTAAGCACATATCACTTAAATGAATATACCTCTCATTGTCACAGAATCCAAGTGCTTCAGGATCATCTAACTCAAGTGGAAGAATTTGATCAGGCCCTACAGAAGTTCTTCAAATGGGCAGAATCTCTCCTTTCCTCTTTACACTCATTTTCTCATGTTGATGTCACTGATCTTCAGCCTTCCTCCAATGATGTAAAGGTGAATTGTTGACCACTTTTAGACACTACATAAAAATAAAGAAGTTAAATCTCAAATGAATAATATAACTCAACTCAAGAACCCTATACAGCCAAAGAAAATTCTTAAAATTGTTCTCCAGAACTGCAAAGAACCATTGAAGAATCTTTATTTTAAGAGTTTTTGTGGCATAAATCAGTCCTGTTTTACAATCAGTCCCTTTTCATTCATGGCAGGAGAGGAGAGAGGCTCTGCAAAAACAAAGCGTTGAAAGACAGAGTCTTCAGCAGCAAACTAAGGCCTTATGTGACGTTTGTGAGCCCGCTGAGGTCCAGCAGTTTCAGGGAAGGTGGGAGAGCTCCTTGCAGCCGTACCTGGAAGCCCATCAGCTGGTTGAACTACGTGGTGAGAGCCTGGAAAAGCTTGAGGCCTTCTTACACACCCACAGGGTGGCGGCTGATGTTCTTCGAGGCCTCAGACAGACCGTGGAGAGCGCTGGAAGCTGGGACAAGAGCCGGGTGGATGAGCTGCAGCGAGATCTGGAAGCCATCGTTCCTGACATCAGTCGCCTTGAGATGCTCGCCGTGAACCTGGACGGCAGCCTCTGTAAAGCTCACCTCCACCTGATCAATGGGAAAGAAGCTCGTGCCTCGTGCCGCTCGATGGCTGATTCGTTGAGTGTGGAACTCGATGCCGTGAGGAACTTTCTGGGCTCGAAGCAGAGTGAGGCGGAAGCTTTGGGTGCTCTTTGGAGTTCGTTCAGACAACGTAAAGAGCAGCTGCTCAAAACGGTGGAGGACATTGAGGAGAAGGCTGATCAACAGGGCCTAAAAGAGCCCAATGTTCTTACTCTACAGCAGAGGTATAGATTGCACTGGTATTTCAATATGTTCCCTGCTGAAAAGACCAACTTAAAGCTAATTCATACTTACTAGGCGAACCGTCTTTTAGCTCACTCAGAAAGTATAACGAAATGCACTGATGTTTTAGGGGCGGCTGTGGCTCAGGTGGTAGAGCGGGTCTGCCACTAATCGCAGGGTTGGTGGTTTGATTCCCGGCCCACATGACTCCACATGCCGAAGTGTCCTTGGGCAAGACACTGAACCCCAGGTTGCTCCCAATGGCAGGCTAGCACCTTACATAGCAGCTCTGCCGTCATTGGTGTATTTGTGTGTGTGATTGGGTGAATGAGTCACAGTGTAAAGCACTTTGGTAACCGCTAAGGTTAAAAAGGCGCTATACAAGTTCAGACCATTTACCATTTTAGTTTTGCTAAAGTGTTAATTTCGATATTTGCGTTTTCTCGTAATTCCCTTGCAATTATTTTGGGTTCCCTCACAATAGCTTGATCCATCCCTTATGACATTTTAAATAATAGTTCACCCAAAAATTTAAGTTCTCATTATTTACTCACCCTCATGCCATGCCAGATGTGTGACTTTCTTCTGCTGAACACAAACAAAGAGTTTTAGACGAATATCTCAGTTCTGTAAGTCCATACAATGCAAGTCAACAGGGTCCAAAATGTTTAAGCTCAAAAATGCACATTAAGGCAGCATAAACGTAATCCATACAACTCAGTGGTTAAATCAATGTCTTCTGAAGCAGTATGGTTTTACTACATTAACCATATTTTAAAAATTATATTCCTAGCGAAACTTTAGTAATTATACCTGAAAACCAACACTATGATAATACAATCCATAATCATTCCAAAAGTTTCAGTGTCATACTATATCATATGCCCTCTTTTTGATGTTTGTAGACTTCGGTTTTTCAATCAGTTGGAGGATGAGCTTCAGTCCCACCAGCACGAAGAACAGTGGCTCAGAGATAAAGGTCAACAGCTGGCACAGAGAGATGCAGAGCTGGGTGGTGAAGTATTGAGAGAGATAAACCTGCTTCAAACCACCTGGGAAGACACAAAAAGACTCATCACTGAAAGGTGGGTCGCCAGGAGCAGGCTGTTGGCAATATAATAATAGAGAAGAATCCAAAGTAAATTAAATAGTAAAGAGTGAAGAAATTGTTCTTGCACATTGAATCATAAACGGTGGTAGTGCACCCAAGTTTTAATTGTAAAATGCTAAACAATATTAAACGATATTACATGACGATATTACATGATTATGTTCCAGGCAAGAGCAGAGCAGTGCTTTGGTAGAACTCATGAAAGACTATCAGAGTCTGAAGTCTTCAGTAAACACAGTATTGGAGAGTGCTGATGCTATAGCTGACATTAAAGCTGTCGTAAAAGACCAAGAGGACACCCGGAGATCGCTGTTAAAGGTAAATACTGACCGTCAATGGGGAGATAACATATTGTCTACCCACCAATAGTTAACTCTTGCCACCTAAGATAAAATTTTATATGTTTGGTCACTCCTTTTTGGAAGTCTAGCTAAAAAGCTCTTCATACATTTTCAGATAATTCGTATTGAATTAGTGTTAGGGTTAGATCTGATTTAGATCTGATGTTCTGCCTTTCTGTAGCATGAAGCTGTTAAATCCGAGATGTCCGCTAACCAGGATGTGCTCGAGCAATTCTCTAGCAAAGGCAAGAAGCTGCTAAGTGAATTAAACAGGATCCCTGATTGTGACACCCAGATTGTGAAAACAGAAATGGATGCCACCGTGGACCAATGGCTGGATGTGAGTTCGTCAGAAGGCCTATTATTGTGTCTCATATCATCACATCAAACTCTTGTCTCATCACTAACTAACAGCCAGTCTGCTTCCTATCAACACATAGGTGTCAGAGAAAATCGAGGGCAATCTGGAAAGTCTCAATCGGAGCACTGCTTTGTGGGAAGACATCTATGAAATCAGCGCCGAGATTGAAAGCTGGTCCAACAGCTCCATTGTGGACCTTACAGATGGACTTAATAACTTCAACGACAGCCAAAAAACAGAAAGCAAACTCTCTGAAGTCAAGGCATGTTCCAAACTGTCTTAAACTCTGCTGTCCCGCTGGCGGGTATAAAAGGGCGTGCTATGTCACGAAAAAAGTCTACGCTTAAAATGTTCAAGTCTCTGATAACATTTGTCAGGCATATGGGGTATCGTTTGAAAGCTTAAAATCTGAACTTTTCATAGATAACTATTACTTCTAAATAAAATAACAAAATAAGGCCTGAAACATTTGCGTCGCAAATCAGCGCCACCTAGTGGTTATGTGGTAAAAATATTACTATGACTATAAAAGTCTTAAACCCTTTAACCACCCACAGGCCCTCGAGAAATTAAATAATCGGCATAATATTAACAACTAAAGTTTTGACCCATGGTACTCAACAGGTGGCCCGTGTGATGTTGTCATCGCATAAAAATATTGAATGTGTATGAATTCTGAGTTGTCAATTTTCTAGAGCCTTTACAGTAATTCTCAGTATTGATAAACTACGTGAATAAAGTCTGTAAATATAAATCTGATTATAAGCCACTTTAAATAAAATGAGTGCGCGGTCAGTCTGCATGCACGTGTCGATAACAGTTTGTGCACGTGATTTTAAACATGTACGCGCTGAGTAGCTCTTACACACCTTCTCGTTACTGCCATAGCGCGAATCAACAGAATGTCGGGTGATAAATGAACTCAACTGAGATATATGCTTGTTGCGAACACGGTAATCCTGCAGTAACAAAGTTGAGCACTTTTGGAGCTATTATTGGATATAAATGTCTTATTTTGAAGGGAATGTATCTCTGGTGTGTGTGTGTTTTTTTACTAGGTGGCCAGTGTGACATGACAATCTTTGACAGTGACAACAGAACAGATCACCATCTTTCTATATATGCAAAAAATTGACATTTCTCAATTTACATTTTAATTGTACATTGTCATTTTTGAGAGTGGTATATTCTGCTGCAGTATGTGATATACTTGTAAATATGTGAATCTTTTAAATCAAACAAACAAAAAAACACTGGCCTATATATGATCATTATAATAGTACATCACAGTTTACATTTGTTTAAAGATCCACACTTTTACAAGAATTTTGCTATAAATCTTTATGTAATGTTTTATTTTACTTGCGTTAATTACATGTGTCCATGATATATTAAATAGCATATAGCATAGTCTGCTCACCTTATTAATATAAAAAAAAATATTAAAATATCTATTAATAAAAAAAAAGGAGGAAAAAAAGCATGTGGCCTTCGAGGTTAAAGGGATCCTGCTTTCCTGCCCCCCAGCTTTCCAAAGTTGAGTACCCATGATCTTGACCAACACAAAGGATGTATAGTTTGAAAGCTTAGAAGCTTAGACGCATCAATCATTAGATAATCCACATGAAGCACAATATTACATGTGGCCACCAGGAGATGGCGCCAAGTAAATGACACAAACTCGATTCATCATTGAGTCAAAAGGCACTCATTTTGTGAAATCTCATTACTAAAATCATGTTTTCATGCTATGCAAACCTTTAGTCGTTGTAGTGTGTAATTAGTTCTTATGTACAATTATTATATTTTATTTGCGAGAGGCTTTTGGACACCAGGATAAATTATTTTTGTAATGCTATAACTTTTGATTGCTTTTTCATATAAACACCAAATTTTTTCAGATACAGTTGACATGATTGGGAATAAAGCAAAAGCAGTTTTTCAGAGCCACCTTATTTACACCCAGAGATATATAATGTCAAATATAAAAAAAAAAGTTTGTTTTTCTGCAGTTTCTTAGTATGAGATTCCCAGAATGTATCATAATCATATCATTAAAAAATGGAAAAGTTCTATTTTTACAATGATACCAAAAACATTTTTTTTTGTCGAGTTATAAGCCTTTTTAAGAAATCGGGTTATAATAAATCTTTAAAAACACCTACAGAGTTTAAAGGGTTAAATAGCAGTTAAATAGACAAATCATGTATGAAATGAAAGTTCGCAGGTATGCAACGGTACAGATTATTTTGTTGCCCTTTTTCCACAGTTTGAAAGAATTTCATTAAGACATAAAATACAAGCGTCTCTTTTATGCACCGATAACTGCAGCTGTAAGCCCCAAATAGCTAAAAACTTTATATCTACTTTCACTCTAGGCAGTTATATAAACAAACGAGCCATTTTGTACATGTCTGTGAGCTTGCTTGTTTGAATAATCTAATGTTATATCTTAGATGTCCAGAAAAAAAATGCTGTAAAAATATATAAAATGTTATACATCAGGGGAGGATCTCAGTTTTTAATGACACCTAGATTGAGCTTCTAGTCCACTCAGAGGCCGAGATATTCGATGAAACAATAAGGGTGGTGCATGAACTGAAAATAAGACTGAATGTCTATGGACGAGCACATCTGTGAGGGCTAAAATACACTAGAACGCCACCTACATATAAGATCGGCATTTTGTGACGGAAGAAGATAGATATTTTTTCTAGTACTTGCTGCTATCTAGTGGAATAAAATAAGACTTTTTGGATGGACATAGAATGAACAGAACCATTTATTGTTTTTAGGACAATATAAACAAATTATATTCATCATAAGAATGTAAATGATGTCCAGAAAAAAAATGCTGTAAAAATATATAAAATGTTATACATCAGGGGAGGATCTCAGTTTTTAATGACACCTAGATTGAGCTTCTAGTCCACTCAGAGGCCGAGATATTCGATGAAACAATAAGGGTGGTGCATGAACTGAAAATAAGACTGAATGTCTATGGACGAGCACATCTGTGAGGGCTAAAATACACTAGAACGCCACCTACATATAAGATCGGCATTTTGTGACGGAAGAAGATAGATATTTTTTCTAGTACTTGCTGCTATCTAGTGGAATAAAATAAGACTTTTTGGATGGACATAGAATGAACAGAACCATTTATTGTTTTTAGGACAATATAAACAAATTATATTCATCATAAGAATGTAAATTTAATGTTGAGATTTTTCAACATTATTTATGAACAATTGGAGTCTCTTTATTTTATTTGGGGGGGATTCTGAAAACAATTAGACAATTTTTTGGCAATTAGTCCACAGTAAATGATGAGCTTTTAAATCTGAATGTGAAAAATTGTAAGCGGGAGTCCAAAAATGCTCTAGAATTGAAGAGGTTAATGGGTGAATCTAATGAAATCTGTTGGGTCATATTTCATCCCAAAATCAAAAGAAAGAAAGAATTTTTTTTACATAAAGAAAGCCTAGTTTTCGGACCATTAAATTTTTTTATTGCCATTTTTTGACATTATGTTCATGACAGTTAAGCATATTTTACCCCCAATTCTCCTTACCGCAATGCAACAACAAAAAAAGGATACATTATTTACATTTTAGAATATTTGTTGTTCTGCTTTTATCTATTGCTGATTTCAATAAAAAGCATTACAATATAAATTTCTGTAATACAGTAAACATTACTGTATAACTGCAATGAGAATAATCCCAGAGAATAACAGGAAGTACAAACATACTTAAAACAATTTAAATAGCTGGATGCCTTACGGTGAAAAGAATTAGGGGGGAAATGTGCTTAAATGTCATGAAAATAATTTATTTTCATTTTGGGGTGAAATGTACCCGTGCATTAAACCTTTCACTTTAGTAATTTAATGTTATCAAAACAGAGTACCTAGATGTCTAATGTAGATGTTTCTTCTTTTTCTGTGTAGGTGGATGTCAGGCTGAAAGAAAAGAGGATAGATGCTCTACAAGAGAAAGTATCAGAGCTGAAACAACTTGGTGGTGGCCAGGACACCCCTGCTAAACTACAGGTAAGGCTGAGCTTTTTCAGATTTTCTTAAAACCAAAGATGATCTTCCATGTCTTGTTTAGCTCTTTGATTTGATCCATTAATCTGGATGCCATCTGCAAACTTTTGAAATGGTTACAGGTCGTTGAGACGGACCTCAGAAGGAAGATTGGTAACATTGAAGAGTTATGTGATCAAGCCAAGAGCAACCTTCAAGATTTCTGCTCTCAGAAGAAACAGCTTGAGGACTTTCTCTCTCAAATGTCTGAGTGGTTTAAGAACGTGGAGAGATCTTTGCTGGATTCACCCTGTGGAACAGCTCCAGAAGAAATCTGTAGAGTGAAGGTATAGATAGATCTGTGCTATGTTTACATACAGTACTTTACTGTTCACAATGCAAAGCCAAAGTCTTTTTTAAGGCAAGTCAGTCTACTCATGGCCATCTTTGGAACGCTCCCGGGCAGCTATTTTCTATGGATATAAGTGTCATAAATGTACAGCTTCTATGTACTTGAATGGGAAAAGACGTTTACGCTTAGTCAAGATTATGACCATAGAACATATTTCAAATCAGCAGTAAAGTCTGACAAAAATGGTATTATAAAATGTGCTTCTTTAGCTCAGATTTATTTTTCAGGCTGGCCCGCTAATGGGCATGCGCATTCTCAAGTTGATACTAAAAGGTGATTTGTTCTTTTACCTGTAAGGCAGGACCTTTTTATACATCATCCATATTGGGTGTTCCAATTTCTCCCATTCATTTTAATACAAGTGCTCTGTCTTGGGCTAAACAGTCTTTGGCAAAGCTCCCTACCCAGACCATCCAGAACCTTCATGGAAAATAAGCTCCAAATGGTCAGAAATCGTCATGGATAGGACTTCACAACCACGAGTTCATTAACATGTGACCGCTCACATTTACATATCAAAGATATGTATCATTTTCAATAATAATAATTATTCAGTATTCAGCAACTTGGCTTGCATTATGAATAACAATGTGAACTACACTGGTACACAGAGGTTAGATAATCATAACAGAGCTCATTTACATATAGTAGCCTGAAAGGTACAATCCAGGGTCTGCTGAGTGACTCCAGTCAGGTCTCCTAAGCAACCAAATTGGCCTGGTTGCCTTGGAGGGTAGAGTCACATTGGGTAACCTCCTCGTGGTCGTGATTAGGGGTTCTCGCTCTCAATGTGGCACGTGGTAAGTTGTGTGTCGCGGAGAATAGTATTAGCCTCTGCGATTTAATGCACAGTGAGCCAGGTGATATGATGCATGGGCTGACTATCTCAGAACAGCCACCCGAATTGAGTTGAGTAACCGCGCCACCACGAGGACCTAGTAAGCAGTGGGAATTGGGCATGCCAAATTGTGGAGAAAAGGGGATACAAATAAATAAATATTTCCAAAAATGTGTGATATGTGGGCTGGCATTGCGTGGTGCCACTTTTGTGTAAGCAACCCGACATCATATCAGGGTAATTTCCTAATCCTACCACCCCATCTAATCTCTGTTTTTCTCTTATGTTTTTAGGAGATCCAGAAAGAACTCCAGAACCAGCAGACAAGTATTGACTCAGCCCGGGAGAGTCTGAACACACTCTGCAGAAAATACCCATCAGAGGAACTTGCTGGTTTGGGAACATCTCTGACTGATCTCATCAAGAAATATGAAACAGTCAATCAGCTCTGTGTTAAAAAGCTTGCATCCATGCAGCACGGCCTCCAGCAACACTTCAATGGTCAGAGCTCAGTATCACACATTTCTTTATAGAACTTACACTTTACTTTGATTTATGCACAACATATTGCGTGACAATTGACACGTACGTTTCACCATCTTTGTCTTCATGTCTTTCAGATCTTGTAAAGGAGTTTCATACATGGCTCTCTGGACAGAAAGATATCGTGAGAGAATGCTCTAATCATTCTGGTGACATGAGTGTAGTAGAACGCAAATTACAAAAACTAAAGGTATATCGTCTTTCATAACATCATAGTTTTAAGTTATATTAAAACTGCAATAAAAAGGGGGGCCTGGGTAGCTCAGCAAGTAAAGACACAGACTACCATCCCTGAAGTCGCTAGTTTGAATCCAGGGTGTGCTGAGTGAATCCAGTCAGGCTTCCTAAGCAACCAAATTGGCCCGGTTGCTAGGGTGGGTAGAGTCACCTTGGGTTAACCTCCTCGTGGTCACTATGATGTGGTTCTCGCTCTCGGTGGGGTGCGTGGTGAGTTGTGCGTGGATGCCACAGAGAATAGCATGAGCCTATACACATGCTAGGTCTCCGCGGTAACATGCTCAACAAGCCACGTGATAAGATGCGTGAATTGACTGTCTCAGTCATGGAGGCAAATGAGATTCGTCCTCCGCCACCCAGATTGAGGCAAGTCACTACACCACCACGAGGACTTAGAGCACATTGGGAATTGGGCATTCCAAATTGGGGAGAAAATGGGAGCAATTAAAAATAAAAATAAAAACTGCAATAAAAGAATCGTCCACCACATGTAACCGTAGGTTTTTAGTGCTTATTTGAGTTCACTTAAAGGTGCACGTAGTAATTTTTTTTTGTTTATGTCATCTTGGACCGCTGGATGCAGCATCATTCAAATGTAGTCATTACCGTCAATGTCAAACTCATTGTTAAACTACATTTTGTATTGACATAAAGGAACTTTAAAAGCAGCTTTACAGTAATCCATATGACTTGTGCATTTAATTCAAAATTCTCTTAAAACTGAACGAGTGCTGTTCTGTTGGATCACACATAGCATGTGCTATGCTCGTGATATGCTGCTATTTTTAGCTTTCAGAGCAGCGCGCAATATGTGACCGCTCCACCCGAACAACATCTCAGATATCCACCTTTTTCCTGAACGAAGAAGTGTTACACGATTTGCCTGTTTTCAATTTCCGGTCTCCAGTGTTTTCACCTTCACACTATTCTTAGCAGGTAAAGTATTACGTTTGTAGAAATGGTAAAAAAACGTGGCTCTAAAGCGCCGAAACTTCACAGAGCCGAGATGACCGTTTTTTTCTTTGACAGTTACCCACCTGAGTATGTAGATGACATGAAGCGATTGTCTGAGGCTCGTTACGTTGATATCATTAACTACTTTAGTCGCTATGACAGCCAAAAACGGCACAAATTGAGCGTGAAATTTACTTTTCCCCCAAATAACACTTAAATGGTTGTTGTTCTCCATCTGGATCATTTTGGTTAGTTTTACATTGCGTCTCAAGACCAGAAACAGAAAACAAGCAGTTAGAATCATCATGGCGCCACCCAGTGTTTGCTCAGGAAAACTGTGGATAGATGCTCGATAGTTCGGTTTGCTTCAAACATCCATTGAGAATGGCACCAGAGGAGCATTTCACCAGAATTTGAATGAAAAGTGAATACAATACTTTGAACTAGCCTACAAACAAACACTCAAAAGCCTTCCTGGAGTGTTCTGCCAAAATAAAAGCTTGAGAGTTATTAAGTCGCATCCAGCTTAAGTATTATTTTTATAATGTATAGTTAGAGGCTTGTTCACTCTCACAAAGTGAGGTATAAATATTCTACACTGATTAAGGAAAATACTGCACAATACTAGTATCGGATTGGGATCGGATCAGACGATACAGAGAGTTCAGGAATTGGATCGGGAGATAATTTTTTTTATTGTGCTTAGCAGACACTCTCCATGTAGAATAAAACAGCTTTTATAAGGTTCATGATATGACTGGAGTCTTCATTTCAGTAGTGCTCATGATTTAATAAATATGTTTCAAATTTACTACAAATTTCTTTGGAAGTAAAAGTTCTTTAAAGTGCACCTTTAAAGGAAAATTTCACGCAAAAATAAAAATTCTGTCATCATTTACTCACCCTCATGTCATTGAAAACCCGTATGACTCTATAGTTAGTTTCATTCACCTTTCACTTTCATTGCATATTTCATTTGTTCAGTGAAAGTGAATGGTGACTGAGGCTGTGTCATTTTCCAAAAAGTCAAATGGGCAGTGTTTTTGAAGAAAAAACTTGAATGTGTTTTTGTTTCCATTTGAGCTTTTTTCAGTTGTTTTTCTATGCAAACATGTGTTAGGTGGACGTTTTTGACCGATGCACTGCATTTTGCTGTTTTTCAGCATCTTTCACATGTGTAGCGCCACATTGTTTGGACATTGTGTGAAATTTAAAAGAACTTAAGCTTTTAAAAATGCATCTTATAATCCTGAATTCTGTTATATTTGTTTCGCTGCAGCTAACTTTTTAGTTTGGTTTGAATGGCCCCATTGGGGTTTTGAACAACATTAGGGTGAGTAAATAATGACAGAATTTTAATTTTTGGGTGAACTGTCCCTTTAATTGTGGAGTCATTTCTACATCAGGGAGCTCTGGAGCGGGTGGATGATGGAGACAGCCGCCTAACTCAAGTGTGTACGGAGGGAGAAAAGCTTCTTCTACATCTTCCCAAAGCCAGTGCAGGACAGGTGCAGCAGAACCTCTCATCTATCCAGCAGGACTGGGACAGATACGTGGAGCAGTGTAAACAGAATCAGCAAAACCTGGAGGAGAGCGCCAGTCTGCTCAGCAGGTGAGAACTTAACACCCTATTCACCGCGCTGCATGCTGGGTTAAATATTAGAGTGGCAGATTGTTTGAAACAGCTCCTGGGGATAAACAGCTTTGTGGTGGGGGAGAGAATGCACACTCTGTTCTTCAAAAGAATGATCAATCAAATATGATTTGGCCCAAAATGCTCTAAATTAAATTGGGCTGTGTCTCTGTAGCTTTGAGAACTGTCTGCAGAGGCTGACCCGGTGGTTGGAGAGGATGGATGTGAGGCTGAGCACAGAGCTGCCTGAGGGGAGACACAGCGACCAGGAGAGAGCTTTGCTGGAGCGCGTGGAGGAGTTCCAACATGAAGTGCTTAAAGAGAGGTCAGAATTTGTTATTTAAGTCACCTTGTGTCAGAACATCTAAGAAACCACTGAATGGGTAGATTAACACTCTGCTATTTAGCTAAAACTACAGTATGTGCAAATTCTCTAAACAGTCGCACCTCTTTTGCACCAAGGTTAGAATAATAAAAAAATGTTATTTAGTTTTTATTTCTAAAAATAAAATATGCAATACCTGCATATAAATATATATACACTAATCAGCCACAACATTAAAACCACCTGCCTAATATTGTGTAGGTCCCCTTCATGCCGGCAAAACAGCGCCAAACCGCTTCTCAGAATAGTCTTTTCGTGTACAATTGTACAGAGCGGTTATCTGAGTTACCGTAGACTTTGCCAGTTTGAACCAGTCTGGCCATTCTCTGTTGACGTCTCACATCAACAAGGCGTTTCCAGCCACAGAACTGATGCTCACTGGATATTTGTTGTTTTTGGCACCATTCAGAGTAAATTCTAGAGACTGTTGTGTGTGAAAATCCCAGAAATACTCAAACCAGCCCGTCTGGCATCAACAAACATCCATGCGATTATCTAATCAGCCAATTGTGCGGCAGCAGTGCAGTGCATAAAATCATTCAGATACGGGTCAGGAGCTTCAGTAAATGTTCACATCAACCATCAGAATGGGGAAAATATTTTATCTCAGTGATTGGGACCGTGCCATGATTGTTGGTAAATTCAATATAACATCTTTTAGTATGTGAAATGTTATTTTATTTTATTATATATTGTTTTATACGATTTTAACCACATTATTGATATTTGTAAAATGCACAAATTCCATATAGCCTATTCTATCCATATGATGTCATACTGCATGTGTAATAATAATATGACTTGTCAGTGCTTGACATTTCTTGTCAGCTACACATTTTTACACACAATTTGCAACATTGGAACTTAAAAGTTAAAATACAATTCCACATTTCTACATTGAAGTGCTTGTACTATTTAAAAAAATTAATAAATAAAGCTGTAGGCATATGACCTGCAATCTCTTATTTAACACTGTGGCCATGGGAAAATGAACATTTACAGCAACAGCCAAACATTTCAATTCCGTTTTGTTGAACATGTTAATTTGGGCATTTCTAATTTGCGTTGGATGATAGAGTGCGGCAGAGAGCGCTAAGCGCGTGAGTCGTTGTCATGGTAACCAGATAGATTCTCAGCGAATTACTGCAAAACTAGAATGAAAGTGTTGTAAAATCATTGTGCAGTGCAATAAAATATCTTCCCTTCCCTCCAATCGATATCAGACACGATACCAAGAAGGACGTTGAGGATATTTACTTTAAAAGAAAAAAATCAGTGAGTCTAACAGGGAAACCGGGACATTATAAACCGTACAACCGCTGGAGTCTAACAGCGCTAAACGTACAACCGTGACTGACTTCTGGTCACCCTAGTTTTTTACCTGCTTTGCTTCTCTCCATGATGTACTGTAGTGATTCCCTTCCACTCTTTTTCCACTCTTCCCAAAACTATTTATTTAGACAGAATGTTTTTTTTCTCTCTCATGTGTTGCCTCTTGAGAAAAAAAAATTTGAGAGAGGAAAAAACAATGTAGACAGAAATATTTGTCGGACAATGTAGGCTCAGGAGCGCACCTAAAAAAAAAATTTCACCTAGTGAAATCAAATTGCGGTGGTCTGCTGCATGCTCTGCTATATAGCGCTCTGAACTGACCCGTGAGATTAGAATTGCATGTGAAAACTGCGTTCAGCACAGATTCTGTATGGTTGTTGCCTAATCTGCAAAAAGCGTTTGCGAATAAACAGCTCTTTTAACGAGTTCGCCCTTTATTGTTGATGGTGAGACTGCAGGTTAGATTAGTTTATATGGCTGTCAAGAGTTTTCTGTAATCACAATTAATAATTTTTTATATTATAATAATAATTTGTTGCAATTTGCCTCTTTTTTTATACAGACAGTATAGTAAAAAGTAAAAAGTATGTGAACCCTAGATTTTCCCTACGTGAGCTTATGACTTCTCCACAAGCTTACTCAAGTCAGGAGTAGAGTTAGCTTTTTTGTTATTATTTTAAATAATAATACAAATTTTATTTACATTTTATTAAATTACACTCCCTTTCAATTATTGCTGGTCTAAATAAAAAATCATTTTATTAGAGTAATTTATCCCAATTAATAAGAATAGTAATTTCTTCCATGTACGGTGATGAGAATTTCAAAGGAATAAAGTGCTTAATTGTAATGCAAATAATGTCACATTGCAAAAAAAAATAAAAAACGTTTTAAATTAGGCTTCATTTTCTTTATGCAAAATATTGTGTTTTAGATGATCAAAGATTTTTCTCTTCCTATCCTGCAGAGACTCATTTGAGAGTTTGTGTCAGGAGGCTCAAGCACTGAGTGAAGAAGGTCACGGCAGTGGGGCAGAGGTGCAGGCGTCTGCGCAGTTGCAGTTGCAGCATCAGGCACTACTCAAAGCAGTGAGAGAGAGACTGCGCATATGTCAACTGAGCCTGCAGGAGCAGAAAAACTTTGAGGAGACGTTGCAAAACACATGGGTCTGGCTCAGTGGGGTACAGGAACGACTCACTGCTCTCAACAGCACCAGTGGGAATAAAGAGACTCTGGAGAAGAGACTGGGACTGGTGCAGGTTGGTAAACACAGCCATACCCCCAATATAAACTTTTATAAATATGACTTTTATTACGTTAGGCTTTGAGTAATATTCATTGATGCAGTGCTTGCAATCTAACCATCTTTTTAGATCATTTCAATCTTAAATATTGAAATGATCTCTCTTTTTTTTTTACATATATTGTATTAATCTATTTAGCATATTACCATCAATAGTAATATATATATCTCAACTGTAAATACACTGATCAGCCACAACATTATAACCACTGACAGGTAAAGTGAATAACATTTATTATCTTGTTACAGTGGCACCTGTCTAGGGGTGGGATATATTAGGCAGCAAATAAACAGTCAGTTCATGAATATTATGTGCTGGAAGCAGGACAAATAGGCATCTATTTGTAAGGATCTGAGCGACTTTAACAAGGGCCAAATTGTGATGGCTAGATGACTGGGTCAGAGCATCTCCATAACGGCAGGTCTTCTGGGGTAATCCCAGTATGCAGTGGTTAGTACCTATCAAAAGTCATCCAAGGAAGGACAACCGGTGAACCGGCGACAGGGTCATGGGCCCCCAAGGCTCATTGATGCATGCGGGGATCGAAGGCTAGATCAGGACCCCCCCATCTGAGGGTTGTCCCCCCCTAAAATATCATTAAAATATGTGTATTGTAAATAATATAATGATATATTCTTAAAATAATTGTTTAAGAAATAAAATAATACAAATGCAAACGGGGCAACAACAAAAAAAACCCTTCAAAAATTGCTCTTGAGAATTGTTATGTTTATTGTCCCCCCCAACATTTTGATGACATTTTTGCCCCTGGCTGGCCATGATAAAAAGGTGTCAGAACACACAGTGAATTGCAGCTTGCTGCGTATGGGGCTGCGTAGCCGCAGACAGGTCAGTATGCCCATGCTGACCCTGTCCACTGCCGAAAGCACCTACAATGGGCACGTGAGCTTCAGAACTGGACTATGGAGCAATGGAAGAAGGTTGCCTAGTCTGATGAATCATATTTATTTTAGATCATGTGGACAGCTGGGTGCGTGTGCATTGTTTACCTGTGGAAGGGTTGGCAACAAGATGGACCATGGTAAGAAGGCAGGCCAGCAAAGGCTCTGGGCAATGTTCTGCTGGGAAACCTTGGGTCCTGGCATTCATGTGGATGTTACTGTGTACCACCTAACTAAAGATTGTTGCAGACCAGGTACAGCCCTTCATGGCAATGGTATTCCCTGATGGCAGTGGCCTCTTTCAGCAGGATAATGCTCCTGCCACACTGCACACATTGTTCAGGAATGGTTTGAGGAACATGACAAAGAGTTCAAGGTGTTGACTTGGCCTACAAATTCCCCAGATCTCAATCCGATTGAGCATCTGTGGGATGTGCTGGACCAACAAGTCCGATCCATGGAAGCCCCACCTCGCAAATTACAGGACTTAAAGGATCTGCTGCTAATGTCTTGGTGCCAGATACCACAGGACACCTTCAGAGGTCTTGTGTGCCTCCTCTATAATTGACCTGTAACTTTTTATTTGCCTTGCAAACCCAGGTATTTCCTTTAGTCTTATGCTGTATTAATGCATTTGTTGTGTGTGTGATTTTTCAGGACATCTTGCTGATGAAGGGAGAGGGAGAGGTAAAGCTCAATATGTCAGTAGGGAAAGGAGAGCAGGTACTGAAGAACTGCAGTCGAGATAAACAGGAAGTCATTCGCTCTCAGCTCAAGAGTCTGAAGGATTCCTGGGCAAACATCCTCATGACCGCCATGAGCTGTCACAGGTAGGCTTATATACATAACCTACTGTTCAGCTTGCAACCTGAAGAAAAGGGACTGGTTACTAATGAGGAGAAGTGAAATATAAAGGTTATGTTGTAACACAGAATGTTTTATAAATGTTATCTGGACTTTTGGTCATATAAGAATTCAAATATTGACTTGTTACCACAGTTTTTCCTGTTGCTTGACTAAAATGTGTTGTAGATGAATATGACAGAATAACGTAATACTGTTGTTTTTCTGTGTGATGCAGTCGTTTAGAGTGGACTGTAACTCAGTGGGACAGTTTTCTGGAGAGTAAAGCTCAGCTACAGCAGTGGATGGAGATGGTTGAACAGGAAGTGGGCGTGGCTCTGCCTCAACAGCCCGGACTGAAGGAGAAGGCCTCACTGCTGGAGCGTCTGAAGGCCATTCAGGCAGATGTGGAGGTCCATTCATCAGCACTGACCCTTCTAAATGAGAAAGCCACAGAGCTGTATGAGAAAACAGGAGATCAGACTTTTGCAGAGGGACCAAAAGCAGAGTTTAATTCCCAGTTTACCAACATCACAACAGTCATTAAGGTACAAAATATATAGAGAATTTAAATCTAAATGTCATTTTGTTTTCTTGGTATAACTTAATATGGCATACATTTGAGATTGAGTGCAGTAGATAAACATAAGTGTTACAGTTAATAGCAGATACGGCATAAGAAAATGTCATCTGTTAAAATTCTTAATATGCTTTTAATTATAAGTTTAATTGTACATTATGCATTATTGCATAAATCTAATATTCTCAATCTAACTATTCAGATAAAGTAAAGTGTTTGACATTAAAATGCTGATTACCGCATAAAATAATTTTGAATCGTCCCTCCTTTTCTTTAAAAAAAAGCAAAAATTGTGTTTTCAATGAGCCATTTACTTTTTTGGAGGGTTTAAAGTCAGAAATGTGAAGTTTAAAATTGTATAAAAGCACTTACATTAATTATTCTGTTAAACCTTGTGTATTATTTTAGTTGTAAAGTTTTTAAATAGTTGTTTACGGGATTAAAGTGTTATGACAGTATGTCGTCATGGCAACAAAGTTTTAATATTGGATATAACTTTCCAGAGATAAGGTTAGTAAGTGATTTTATCACACCAAAATCATGTATACACAAATATTGTTTGCATCTTGTGGATATACTTTTGAAACAGCAAGTATTTTAATGTTTACTGACTGGCCACATTCACTTCCATTGTAAGTTTCTTCCATAGCTCGAAATTTATTTTTGTGATAATCAACTTTATGCCACAAATGCTGTCGATTGAGCTCAACTTGTATTGAACGTGGAATAATCTTATAATTTATGTAAATATATGTAAAAAAAAAAAAAAAAAGATAATCATTTGTCATTTTATGATTCAAAAGGGTGCTCACAAGCACCCCTTGCAATGCGAAGTCTGTACTTTTGCAAAGTCTGTACTTGTGCCCAACAGTCCTCACAACACTACGGCATCAAAGTGTGGTCTGATGGCCCCATTTGGGACAGGACCATAGTGTAGCGCTTACCTGCCAAATATACTCAATATGGACCAGAGTGTGTCAATATCAATGACATGTTCTATGCCTTTTTATAGAGTAAAGTACAACAGATGAAAGAGATCGTCAAAGAGCACGAGCAGTACGTGGAGTCAGTGCGTGAACTCAACGACTGGCTCACCTCGGCTAAAGAAGAGCTTCAGCGCTGGTCAGACATGTGTGGAGATGCTGCTTCCGTTCAGAGGAAACTCTCCAAAGTCAGGGTAAGTATATCGGCCATTTTCAGCATAACAATGCGTGACCTTTCTCTTTAATATTGGAAGTTATCTAATCTCCAATTGTTCTGCTGTAGGCGCTGTTAGACTCCAAAAAGCAAGGACGCGAGCGCCTGTCCCGTGTGCAGCATTGCGGTGCTGCCACGCGTGACCAAACGTCCACGATGGGCTGTGAGGTTCTGGAGCGAGAGGAAGCAGGGCTGCTGTCGGCCTGGGAACAGTGGGAACGAGGAGCCAAAAATGTGTGCTCCGGTCTAGAGGGGGTTCTGGGTCAGATGGCAAACTCGGAGCAGGAGTTCAACAGTTTAGCCACACAGCTGGAGCAGGACCTACAGGAGTTTAGCTGCAAGCTGCATGAGTGGCGGGACAAATTACAGAAGGTGGAGGATATGACATCCAGTGAAGAGGCTGTACAGGGCTGGCAGATAGCAAAGGTAATGCCTATGGAACAAAACAACAAATATATTGTCATGTTGGCAGTAAAATTAGTGAGCATCTTTAGTTGCCTGTTTTTTATCGAATTATGTGGATAGCTGGATGAACGCTAAAGTAAAGCCAACAGTGGAAAATAACAAATTTGGATCCCACTTTGGTGTTTAGGTGTTTTTAACTACTATGTACTAACATTAAAATACATACAATACAATGTACTTATTGTGTAACTACACGTTGTTCTACAAAATTCTCACAAGGTTCACATTTGCTCACATGAGGTGCGGGTAGGGTTAAGGTTGGGTATAGGGTTAGGGGTTAATACTGTAGTTGTAGTACTGATGTAATTAAATTCAGGTACTTTAAATGTGAGTACAATCCAACAACACATTTATATTGCCATGTTGACAGTGAAAGTATACACTTAGGGTGCTTTCGCACTTGGTTCGATTGCTTGGACTGAACCCCAGTTCGTTTCCTCCCCCTCCCGCTGGCTGCACTGGTCTCTGTTCACATTTTATTTGGGTTCGAACCACGGTGCAATTATGTCATCAACGTGAGTACAAGCGGCAGCTGTTTACCACTGTATCTAGGTAACAACTCAAGAAGACGTCACTGTGTTCTCCCAATTTGGATTGCCCAATTCCCACTACTTACTAGGTCCTCGTGGTGGTGCGGTTACTCACCTCAGTCCGGATGGCGTAGGAAATTCTCAGTTGCCTCCACTTCTGAGTGCATCTTATCACGTGGCTCGTTGTGCATGACACCGCGGAGACTCCCAGCATGTGGAGGCTCATGCTACACACCACGATCCATGCACAACTTACCACACGCCCCATTGAGATCGAGAACCCTTAATCACTACCACGAGGAGGCTACCCCATGTGACTCTACCCTCCCTAGCAACCAGGCCAATTTGGTTGCTTAGGAAACCTGGCTGGAGTCACTCAGCACACCCTGGATTCGAACTCGCAACTCCAGGGGTGGTAGTCAGCGTCATTACTCGCTGAGCTACTCAGGCCCCCGTGATAATTGAAGTATTAAATTTTGTCTCTTTGGATTTACCACAAAAACCTGCCATGCACAGAACAACAATTGTGTTTGTCTCCCATGGATGCGTTGAATGTGCAATGATGTGATGAATAATATTGTTTGTCTACCGCGAGCACGCGGATGCATTGGAGGAGATGTAAACAATGTAAGCTGCTCTCTGAAGGCGGTGTATTTGGACCTCGAGCCTGCTAAGACGTGAATTATATGTCATCACAAGTGGTTCACTTCTGTGATTTGGTATGATTTTGTTCAAATAAGCAGTGAACCATTCTGGAATTCACTTGAGAATTACACCCCAGACCACCGTTTCAAGTGGACTCGGGTGCAGTTGCTGAGTGCGCACCAGAGTTTGGAAAACAGCGTTCAAGTTATCCAAACAAACCAAACTTCGTTATTCGACCCCCGGGTGCGCACCAAAAATGCTAGTGTGAACTAGCCTTTAGTGAGCATCTTCTATTGTTCTTTTAATTATCAGTTTTTCAAAAAAACATTCAGCAATGGGACAAAACTGAACTAATCAGCAATTTGCCACATATCTTTTAGTTTATAAATAAATATTAACATAAATTGTTTTTGGTTATGTCATATCATTTCTCTTGGCTAATTTCCTTAGCTCTTTATTTTTAAAACTGTTATCTTCCGTCAAAGTGAAGTCAGATGTGTCCAGTGTTTCTCTACAACTCTGGTGTCCTTCTTTCCAGAAGATTGTAATGCAAGGGTTTAAATTGATTCTGAAGTGAGCAGCTTCACTGCAGGCACGCAAGACAGGAATAACGCAGGCTGCTTATGTTAGTCTGGGGGATTGTCGCTGATTAGGACTCTGCAAGTTTAAACCTCCGTGGCAGCAAAGCGCTGTTATCAATGCGTGGCTGTACACTTAAAAGGGTTTTCTGACGCATCATGTTAATATTTTCACCGGACATTGTGTCTGACAATGTTTGAATTTATCAGACATTAGGATATGTTAACTGACAAAAAATGGTAATTACCAGCCAACGGATGGTAATATGGTGTGTGTGTGTATATATATATATATATATATATATATATATATATATATATATATAACATACTGCTTTTCTTAATTTTTAATAAGTGATGTAAATTGTTTTTTATAACTCAGGACACTCTGGAAGCACTGCTGAATGTGGAGCCCATGTCAGAAAATATAAAGTCTCAGCTGAATGATCTGTGCCGCTTCTCTAGAGATCTGGGAGCTCAATCTGAGAGAGTGTCCACCCTCATCAAAGAGTACAACAGGTAATAATGCTTTTTAAATATAGTTTTGGATTTGGCAAAAAGTCTGAATACATAGTACATAGTCTCACTGAAACTGACCTTTGACTGTCGGCAGTAAGTCTCGTTCATTCTGCAAATCATTCTGGCCATGAACCACACAAGAATTTTTCTAAAACCAGGGACTAAAAGCATTTCAAGGGATGAAAAGTAACCAAAAATGGGAACTAAATCCCTTTCAATTGTTCCATTTACATTTTTTTAAATGGTTCATAACTGGTTAATTGTGTTCCGATTATTTTTTTTCATTAAATCAAAGATGAAAGGATTTATCACAGAAAATGTTCAGAATACGGCACTACCTGTTGCTTGAAAAAAAAAAAAAAATTGGTTAGTAAAATATTCGCATGTGCTTTGATTCTGAAGGAAACCGCTAGTTTAAAAAATAAATAAATCATTCAACCCACGCAAGGTGACGTTCAGTCCAAAAGTGCCTATGCAGTGTGCGCATGCATGCAGGAGAGGGAGATTTAGGCTATTCATTGATTTTAGGTGGCCAAATTAATATTTTCAATATTTTATATCCCATTACAAAGTCATTTGTTTCTATAATCTATTTACTTATTAGTCTAAAAAAGCAGTGTAGTGCATTACATTTTAAATTCTTGTAATCAGATTGCAGTTACTGACTTTCAATTAATTTAATTAAGTTTAAGTACATTATAGGGTTATGCTTATTTATGATATACTACTTATGTAGAATACATGAATTATGCCCCTTTAATGAGTCATTGTGAAGGAGAAATGTGAGGTGCTGAGTGTAGACTCTCTTTTGAATTTGTTGAGCGGAAAAGTGTTTTAGATCTGGCAACATGGCAACTTGTATATCACCCACCTTTAGCACAGCGTACTGTCGTTTTAAAAAGAATGTAATAACCGTTGTTTTATTTCGTTCTAACCGGTAACTATTTGGAAAGGAGGCTGCGGGAACGCCGGAACCGTAATGAAAAAATACTGGTTCTTCTCAGAACAAACCAAAATAGTCCCTGTTTAAAACCACCAACCACAGCTCACCTTTTACATGATATTAGCAACTAAACAACAACAGAGGAGCTAGCAGAAAGTTACAGTGTTGGACATGGTGTCAGTCTTGTACAAATCCCAGCAGAGAAAACAGAGTCTGTAAATCACTCTTCTTCAACGCTGTTGTTTAGTTGCAGTAATTCAGAATGTCTCTCTCTCTGTAGTCTTAGTCTCCAGGCATCTCGAGAGTGCCAAGGGAAGGAGAAGCTTCTGGAGCAGAGGTTCCGTGCTGCTTTTCGAGACTTCCAGCAGTGGCTGGTTAATGCCAAAATCAACACAGCCAAATGTTTTGATGTTCCTCAGAATCTCGCCGAGGCATCATCTAGCCTGCAGAAGATCCAGGTAGCATTTTTATTGAATTATAGAGTTTCCCACTCGATTCAAAATTTTAGAACTACAGTAAAACACAATTCATTGCATTTCTGAAGTGGAAGAGTTTGTTATTGCAGGAGTTTCTGAGTGACCGAGAGCAGGGCCATGGCAAACTGAACACCGTGGCAGCCAGTGGAGAGCTACTGATGGGCATCACTGCTAAAGAGAGAGTGGAGTCTGTCAGAGGCAAAATCAACACAACCAGAGAAGACTGGAAAACACTGATGACAAACCTGCACCAAAGAGAGAACGCCTTACAGGTGTCTGCCACTGACTTAATCACAATCAAATCATTCACATCTCTAGTAGAGCAACTGTGTGTCGTATATAGTTTGTGTTGTTGTACTTTTGACTTTCTTTTCATAATATGATTTTACATGGGCAAAGCAAGTTTATTTATATGGTACATTTCAGACATAGTGGTAATTCAGTGTGCATTGCATAAGCATAATAAAATATAATATATATAATAATATATAAAGATGTTTTGTATATACAAGTATAAAAATGTAGTTGAATTATATTATAATATTTAAAAAGAATTATAAGAGAATCATTTTTAAATAAAAAGAACAAAGTTGAATGAAGGTGCAAGTATAGTTTGTATTTAAAAGTTAATGTGCTGTACATAAGCATAATAGAAATCTTATTAAATATTATTATTTGAATTATAATAATTGTGTTTAAGTTTAGCTCAAATAATGATTATATACAAGTATAAAAATGTAATTAAACTATATTAAAATGTATTAAAATCATTGAAGTTCAGAGGTTAATTAAGAAGAAATAATATAAAATGCTATTATAGCTCATAATAATATTTGTATGATTTGTATTATGCTAATATTCTTATATAGCTCAAGTACTGTAATTATTATACATAAGTATACAAGCATAAGTTGTAATTAAATTGTAGTAAATATTAAAATCAGTTCAGAAGTGAATTAAAATGTATTAAAATGAGACATGAGAGGAAAATGGATGATAAAAGAAACCTGTAATAATCTTGGAATGAAGGTAAATGTATAGTTTGTATATTAAAATCAATGTGCTGTACATATGCATAATAGAAAGAATTAAAAATATTATTAGATTGTAAGAGAACTTCTAACAAGGCAGTTCAGGTCAATCACTTTTAATGTTTTTCACAATGTCACACAGACAGCTTCAACGATATACAACACAGCACTGAGCCTTCAGCTTCACACATATCTGTCTGTCTCTCTCTCTCTCGGAGGCTCTGTGGCTGCTGTCTTATGCCGCTCTCCCCGTGCTCACTGAAATTAGAGACAGGTGTTAGACATAATTTAGCTCAGGTGCAAGTGCCCTTACCGCTTCCTCTCCCGGACGGGCGCTTGACCACGCCCCCGCTGCCACATAGATAAATTATAATCATATTTTATTTGATTGGCTCAAAAAATGATTATGTGCATTTATATACAGCGTATACATAATTAAATATAAACAAATATTAAAATGATTTTCAATCAAGTTCAGAAGAAAATGTATGAAAAAATTTAATTATATATATATTTGTCATTATCTGATGTCACTTGCGATTGTATTATTTACATAAACTGTATGAATGTCGAGCTAAGCAAATCTGTCTTGTGTTTGTATTGTGTCTTCTTACTCTGAATTTACCGTCATTGATTGTTTTTTCCAGAATCTTCAGGCTCAGATGAGAGACTTTGAAACGAGTGTGGAGCCGCTCCAGGATTGGTTGAATGAAACCGAGGAAGCTGTGCAGGAGAGCAGCAGTCGACTGCATGATCTCACAGCTAAGAAACGGGAACTGCACAGGTTACAGGTGTAGTACAGCATAATCAAATCCACCTTTATTCACAGCCATTACTAGGAGAGCCATTCAAAAGCATCATTACGGCGAATCTGAGTAGCAGCGTTTGTACGCTTCATGCTTATTTCTGAATTTATCTTTATTTTACACTGTATTTTGATATTGTGGATGAAACTAAATATTCTACATAAGTATTTAAATTATGTTTTTAAAAAAAATACTTGCCTCTATATGTCATTTTTTATATAATTTTTTAAATTATTGTGCTGATAGTCAAAAGTCTGCTTCTTTGAAACTACATATTATGTATGTAGATATTTATGAAATCAAAACATATACATTTTTATTATGATTATATTTAATATAATACAATTATTATTTTGCATGAATTATCTTTTAAAAATCAACCATGGTTGCCATAGTTTCCACAAGAATAGTTACTACAGTTGTTTTTTTAAATAAACCTAAAATGAAAAATAACCCTAAATAACCATTTTTATTCATTAATGAATCATAAATAAATCAAATAATTATATAAAAAAATATAGGATCTCCTTATAACAGTATAAGATACTCTCAGTATCGTTCTGTCATTGTTTAATGTCAATGTCAAATTTTGCAGATGTTAAAATTTGTATTTGAATTATAAGTAATTATAAATAAAAATGTAAAAATGTTTTGAAGTGTTATTAGGTGTCTAAATGGATCTGTAATGATCTATAAACTGTGCATGAGGTTCACATCATTATCAAGTAAATCCAAGACGGCTGCATCATGTCATGCTTTAATCTTTAATCTGCATCTCTGTCAGACTCATGTTCACATTGCTTGTCCCTAGACTTTATAGCATCTGTCTGCTGCCATGCTGCTTTATTAACCATCTAGAGTGACTAACACAGTGTCTGTGTGTGTTTGTGCAATGCGGCCTGTCCTGTGCTAACGTGCTTGTGCTTTCACAGTCTCTGCTAGAGGAGTTAGCCTCTAAGGAGTCTCAGCTGAGCAGGTTGAGGGAGAAGGCCCAGCAGCTGTGGGACGGACACACAGCCGGAAAGGGCTTTGTGCACCGTGTCTCGCAGCTCTCAGCTCAGTTCCTAGCTTTAAACAACCTGACCAAGGTAACGTCCTGCCTGTCTGTCCCTGTGCTGCAGGGTGCGCCAAACTAGGTGTACACTAGGGTTATGTTCGAAACCTTAAGAATGCTGTCGTATCATGCAGTATCCAAGTCCGAATCCAGGTCTAAAAGAACATTTTTCATCTTGAAACTTTGTATATAGTTATTATGCTTATGCACAATTGAGCGATTACAGAATACATTGTTTATGATGTTCTTTTCACATTGTATTTAAGTTTCACATTTTTCTTTCAGTTAGTCAATTGTCATTGTAATGTAAGTTGGTATTTTTACAGCCTAAATAATAATAATCAAAAAAATGATTTGGAATAATTACCCTTAACTGATAAATATAAATATAACAAAAAAACTCTAAATTGCTATCCTTTTAACACATTTACTGTTTCAATTAACCCTTAAATGCATTAGTGTTTAGCCAAACATTATTACATAATTGGGTCTTTAGTGACCCGGCACGAACATGGATCACAAATGGATCTACAACGTGCCCAGATCAAATTTTCCAAACATTTTCAAGACAATTATTAAATAATAGAATAGAATATATTCTGATATATTTTTTTGTTTTATGTTTTGTATATCAAAGAGATGATGCAACAAATCTGAAACAGGTTTCGTTACTTCCACACTGAAATTTCATGAGACGCAACCGGCTCAAACACATATTGAGCTACACATAACACATAAGCTTCACAGATCTACAGCCATGGCTAAAAGTATTGGCAGTGACATAAATGTTGTGTTTCACAACGTTTTCTGCTTCAGTTGTTGTGGTGTTGATTCACATTGTTTCTAGATTATTGAGTGATCAGATGCATTTTAAATAATTGCAAAAAGCTTCATTGGCCAAAAAGAATTATCTTCATCACAAAACCCAAATTTCCCCAGTTTTTGGTCAGGGAAGAAGTGCTTCCAATCATTGTGTTCTTGTTTGCAATGGTTACCTCTAAAGAAAGACGTGCAGCCATCATTGCTTTGCATCAAAATGGCCTCACATGCAAGGAAATTGCTCCAAAGAATATTGCACCTGAAAGAACCATTTACCGGATCATCAAGAACTTCAAGGAGAGAGGTTCAACTGCAGTGAAGAAGGCTTCAGGATGTCCCAGAGTGTCCAGCAAGCACCAGGACCGTCTCCTCCTGAGGAGTCAGCAACGGAATCGTGTCACCACCAGTGCAGAGCTTGCTCAATATTGGCAGCAGGTTGGTGTGAGTGCATCTGCACGCACAGTGAGGCGAAGACTTTTGGACAATGGCCTGGTGTCAAGAAGGGCAGCAAAGAAGCCACTTCTCTCTAAGAAAAACATCAAGGACAGACTGAAATTCTGCAGGAAGTACAAGGATTGGACAGCAGAAGACTGGTGCAAAGTTATTTTCTCTGATGAAGCCCCCTTACGACTGTTTGGGACATCTGGAAAATCGATAGTAGAAAAGGTGAAGCGATACCATGACTCCTGTGTCGTGCCAACAGTGAAGCATCCTGAGACCATCCATGTGTGAGGTTGCTTTCCATCACAGGGAGTGGGCTCTCTCACAATTCTGCCCAAAAACACTTCTATGAATAAAGTATGGTATTAAACGTCCTGCAAGAGCAACTTCTCCCAACGATCCAGGAACAATTTGGTGATGATCCGTGCATTTTCCAGCATGATGGAGCACCATGTCACAAGGCAAGAGTGATAATGAAGTGGCTCGGAGATCATTACATTGAAATTTTGAATCCGTGGCCAGGCAACTCCCCGGATCTTAATCCCATAGAGAACCTGTGGTCAATCCTCAAAAGGCAAATGGACAGGCAGAAGCCCACAAATTGTGATCAACTCCGAGCACTAATAAGGCAAGAATGGATCGCCATCAGTCAGGATTTGGCCCAGAAGCTGATATCCAGCATGTCAGAATGAATTGCAGAGGTTATGAAGAACAAGAGTCAACACTGTAAATATTGACTCGTTGCATATATTGAATGTTTTTGCCAATAAAAGCCTTTAAAACGTGAAATGCTTGTCATTGTTTTCCAGTATACCATAGAAACATGTGAAAATATAATCTACAAATACTGAAGCAGCAAACTTTGCAAAACACAAAATTGATGTCACTGCCAATACTTTTGGACACGGCTGTATTAATTCAGTCAGTTTTTAATCTAAATAGATGCACAACTAATATGATTTCAGTAGTACACCCAAATGACAATAGCCAAACTCGTTGTTAATGTGTTACACTTGTTTAATTTACTTCCACGTTGCTTCATCAAATAGCAATAGTAATAAATAGCATGTATAATATGTATGTGTACACGCAAATGGAATACTGATAATTCGCCATTCTCACATGATATAAATTCAAATTCAACATGATATAATTGCCATTTGTATGAATATAGTTCTTATTTTTCTTGTAACATAAAACAAATGAATAGATCCTGTGATAATAAACTTAGATTCCTGGGTCCCGGGTTACTAAAGACCTGAGGTATGCATTAAAGGGTTAAGATGCTTCCCCTACTTCCCCTACTGAATAATTAATTACTAAACTGTATGTGATAATCATGTAAGGAAATGTCTGTTATTGAGTCACTTTATCAAGTGGTTATTTACAGTATTTGAATATGTTGTATTATCCAATAGGAAAAAGCATCTCGTATCGACCGTATCGTGTCCGAACATCAGCTGTTCTCTCAGGGCCTGAAGGAGCTGCAGAATTGGGTCGCTGATACGAGTCATATGCTGCAAACCTACTGCACACCAACCGCTGACAAGAACATTCTGGACAGCAGAATGATCAAACTCGAGGTGAGGAATATTGCTGACTATATTAATACTCTAATTATTTTGTAAGGCCATTAAATCAGGGCACACTTGTTGAATTACACAAGCAATTTGGTCATTTGGCATCAGTGTAGCATGCAACAGTTTTGTTTGAAAAAAATATTATGCAGTATACATTACATGCTGTGAAGTATGCAGTAAGCACTATGCTAGTATTTCATTGTAATGATGCTGGAAATGTCAGGCAGAGCATGATAATGTGAAGAACCCAAGTGCAGTGTTTATTTACATCAACATGAAATCCAGAAAACATATACATTAACTAAACTAAACTAGACTTGACATGACATGACATGACTTAAATACACTGACATGGGTAACAAGTAAACAAAACAACCAATCACAAGACTGAACTAATAAGAAGACAATGAACCAATGACATAAGACTGATAATGAGATAACAAGACAAGGAACCAATGAAAACAAGACACATGAACATGGAGGGGAACAGGTTATCACATGACCAGGGACACATGAGGAAACAGGAAATCACATGACATGAAACCACATGATCTGAACAGGAACAGAAACAGGAACTAAACTTAAAAATAAAAGTCATGAACATAAGAACAAAACACATAAACGTGACATCCATGCCAAACACAGCTACTATATTTGACTTATATCAGGGTTCATGACCCTTAGCATGCAGTTTACCTGTAACAAGTGGTCAGACCTGGTTGCTCTTTTTGTTCCCCAGGCTTTGCTGACAGCACGTCAAGAGAAGGAGATCCAGATGAAAATGCTGCTGACGAGAGGAGAGTCTGTGCAGAGAAACACTTCAGCTGAGGGTGTACCGCTGGTGCGCAAACAAATGGAAGACCTCAAATATGCCTGGGATGGACTGCTGTCTGCATCTATTCAATGCAAAAGGTCAATGAGTTGTTATTATAAGCGGTAAATGGACCGAATGTAATATATACCTGACCAAATACTACTTATACTTTGATTGAATGCAAAATGAAACATGTATCTACATCCTTAAAGCATGGTCACATTCACCTCTGCATGGAGAAATTCCACGGGCGAAGCAGGCATGAGCAGATGTTGAGCACGCGTGAAACCAGAAAAAAAATTAACTGCCAAGTAGCCTCTTTTTAATGCTGCACTTTATACTCTGGTAGGGTGAAGTTAAAGGGATAGTACACTATAAAATGAAAATTCTCTCATCATTTACTTACCCTCATGCCATTCCAGATGTTTATGACTTTCTTCTAATGAACACAAACAAAATTCTTTAATAGAATATCTCAGCTCTGTTGGTCCTTATAATGCAAGTGAATGGTGACTAAAACTTTGAAGCTCCAAAAATCACATAAGAGTAATCCATAGAACTCCAGTGGTTAAATCAATGTCTTCTGAAGCAACATGATAGGTGTTGGTGAGAAACAGATCAATATTTAGGTCCTTTTTTTTAACCATAAATCTCCACTTTCACTTTCAAAATGCAAAAGTCTGTGAAAGTGGAGAATTATAGTAAAAAAGGACTTAAATATTGATCTGTTTCTCACCAAAACCTATCATGTTGCTTCAGAAGACATGGATTAAACCACTGGATCACTTTTATGCTGCCTTTATGTGCTTTTTGAGCTCCAAAGTTTTGGTCACCATTCACTTGCATTGCATGGACCAACAGAGCTGAAATATTAAACTAAAAACCTTTGTTTATATTCTACAGTAGAATGAAAGTCATACACATCTGGGATGGCATGAGGGTGAGTAAACGATGAGAGAATTTTCATTTTTGGGTGAACTATTCTTTTAATATATATATGCGTGGCCTTAATGTGAAACATTCATTGGTGCATGTTAATCCAACAACAACAACAACAAAAAAAGGGTTTTCTTTGTAATTTTCATAAAAACTTGCTCCGCCTATGAAATGACTCCTTTTTTGGCTGACATCACATTGGCTGTTTCAGTCAGAAATATGTCACATAATGCATGAAAACTAGGTTGTGAAAAGTTTTTCTTCTTGATTTTAAAGAACCTAGGAACAAATACACGATTGAAAGAACATGAGAACCATATAACCAAATCTAAATACCTAAAAACCCAATACCAGTTATTGGAAAGAAGCTGGTTCTTCACCTATTGTGCTGCAAATAACCATTGAACCATTTTTTATTCTTAAGAATGTAGGATTCCCTCCTATGTGACCGTGACGCTGTTTAGAGAAATTTAACAAGCTCTTTCTTTCACTATGTTAACAAGTATCGTGTTTGGGTTTGTGCAGTCAACTGGAGGGCGCTCTCTCACAGTGGACCAGTTATCAAGAGGACGTGCGTCAGTTTGTGAGCTGGATGGAGATGGTGGAAGAGACTTTAAATGCTGCGGATAAGCAATACTCTGAGATGAGGGATAAAACCACCAACCTGGGCAAAGCCAAGGTAGGCAACTGTGTTTGGGTCAAAACTGAGATCGGTCTTGTTATTGGTTAGTGTATTTTGTGTTTTAAACCATATTACCCTTGTTTCAGTTGCTCTATGAGGACGTATCAAGTCACAGCAGCGTCCTGGATGTCATATCCTCGAAAGGATCCAATATGGCAGAGCATTATGTCACCCAACTAGAGATTCAGGACTTGCAAGAGCGCTACAACATTGTCAAAGATAAAGCCCAGGTATATCCCACCATCCTCATTTGATCACTGTGTAATGCTAAATATGTACCATGTGCTGCTATGTTAATGCAACAAGTCTATTTTTCTCTTTTAGTGCGCGGTTGCTAAAGCAGAGGAGCTTGTGTCTGCTCATCAGGAGTACCAGCGCGGTCTACATGAGTTTAAAGACTGGCTTGAACGGCAGCAGGAGAGATTAAGCAGCTACACACAGCTGGAGGGAGATATTGACACTCTGGAGGACACACTTCACAAACTACAGGTCTGAAGACATTCAGAAGTTATATACTAGTTATTGTGTTGAACGGATACTATATACTGAGTGATGTGGATGCAAAAATAGCTAAGAATGTTTCTTTTTCTAAAATGAACTAATGGTTTGTTAGTTGGAGAATGGGGTTTATGGGGAATTTGGCACTAGAGAGATTAAATCTAAACCTGCATTTTCACTCTTTCTCTCACTGGCACGTGAGTTGCGATTCAATTATCGTATCATGATGCATTGCGATGAATCGCATATTGAATCATGAGATGTAGATCGCAATGTTTATCATATTGCATTATAGCTGTCGATACCTATCCTTAGTAGTAAGTACACTGTTGCTTTGTTGCTTTTATTTAAAGTGTTTGTTAAATAAATACTGTAGAAAAAGTTTTGGGAATAGTTTCATTTTTTACATACACTCATAGAGCACTTTATTAGGAACACTATGGTTCTAATAAAGTGCAATATGTGGTCTTCTGCTCTTATAGAATATAGACCATCAGCCTCATGGTTTGACATGTTTTGAATTTAGAGATGCTGTTCTGCTCTCTACAATTGTACAGAGCTGTTATCTGAGTTACCGTAGCCTTTTTGTCAGCTCGAACCAGTCTGGCAATTGTCCGTTGACCTTTTTCATCAACAAGGCATTTCTGTCCACAGAACTGCTGATCACTGGATGTTTTTTTGTTTTTGGCACCATTCTGAGTAACTCTAGAGACATTTGTGTGTGAAAATCACAGGAAATCAGCAGTTACAGAAATATTCAAACCAGCCCATCTGACACCAACAATCATGCCATGGACAAAATCACAGAGACAATTTTTTTCTCCAATTCCAATGGTTGATGTGAATATTAACTGAAGCTCCTGACCCGTATCTGCTGATTTTATGAATTGCACTGCTGCCACATGATTGGATGATTAGATAATCGCATGAATTAGTAGATGTACATGTGTTCCTAATAAAGTGCTCAGTGAGTGTGTATATATATGTATAGGGTTTCCTTGTCTTGGCTTCTACTAACGTTTATTCTAGAGGTTGAACGATAGTGGATTTTGCCGATCTATTCAATGCAAAAGGTCAATGAGTTGTTATTATAAGCAGTAAATGTACCGAATGTAAAATATACCTGACCAAATACTACTTATACTTTGATTGAAAGCAAAATGAAACATGTATCTACATCCTTAAAGCATGGTCACATTCACCTCTGCATGGCGAAATTCCACGGGCGAAGAAGGCGTGAGCAGATGTTGAGCACGCGTGAAACCAGAAAAAAACGAACGGCCAAGTAGCCTCTTTTTAATGCCACTTTATACTCTGATAGGGTGAATCACAATCAGTTGACTGATTCATTGATCTGTCTGCAGGTGTTGCAGGTGCACTGCACAGAGGGTCAAGCTCTGCTCAACACCCTGCTGGTGACCCGAGAGCAGGTGATTCCCTGGGGAGTTCCACAATTAGAAGACAGATGTCTGGAGACAGTGCAGCAGGACTGGGCATCGTATCAGGACCAGCTGGGTGAGACCCGATCTCAACTCAACAGCGCTATGGCTAAACTGCGTCAGATTGAGCAGAAGTTCCAGCGGCTCGATAACTGGCTGAAGGGAATGGAGAGTAAAGGGCAGTTACGCTCTGACCGTCGCTCTGATAGAGCTACAAAAGAGGCTCAGCTGCTGCTCTTGAAGGTTAGTAGTAGAACAGTCCAGAGGTGAAAGATCTGGATGGGAAACTGAAAGGTTGAAGGTTTAAACCAGACTGGTTGATTCATGAACTATTGTCTCCATTGTACCCTTGAGCTAGACTCTTAGCTTCAGGTTATTCCAGGGAGATTTTTACTGTCAATTTAGTAAAAATGTCCTTTTAAATTTCTGTTAAATTGGAGAATATAGTGATATGTTTAAAACCGTTACAGACTGTTTTTATACCATTGACGTCTTCTCATTCACGGTATTGTATTAATATAAAGTCAGGTTTTTATGAACTTTTCTAAATCCAAAGTTCAATTAAGACAGAATTGGCTATATTTACACATTAAAATACGATACGAAATAAAAGTACATTTGATAAATAGTATATTAACCCTGTGTAAATAACAATAAATAGGAACAGTATCTAAAATAAACAAGGGGTGATACATAAATACTAATACAACAGGCTGGAAAAATAGATATTTATTCATTTAAATATCTTATATATTTCATATGTTGACACTTGACACTGGGCAAAGCACCCTGAAAACTGCACCGTTACAACGGTTTCATACTGAAGAACCACTTAAAAGTTATTTTTATTTTTTTTCTCTCTCTCGTAAATGTAAACGAGTGTAAATGCCAACATCATCATATATGTCGAAAGGATTGAAGTCTGTCACCAAAACATGAGCTCATTGATGTCATTAAATGAGTCTCCTGGTCGGAGTCTTCCGTAAATATTTAGTTTATATGTAGAGTTACGTTCTACCTAAGTTTAATGGTGCAACGCTCAAATATTTAGTAGTGCGTAAATTGTGACTTAGTGCCCATTTAGACGAAGGGCCAATAGCATATTAGGCATGAGGTCATAATGTTTTGGCTCATCAGTGTATACGATAATAAATGATAGATGCCCACAAAGTGATACATTATAGATGAATACAAAGTGATTTAGGAATTCTGGAAATGGACAGTGACACTGTTCCAGAAAATAGAGAGTAATCTGAACTGTTAACCTATGCAGTAATCGTTACAAATGATTTCTGTTTTTGTTTTCGCTAAATTCAATAAATAAAAAATGATATTTGATAGTAAGGCATACAATTCAATTGCAGTAGAGATGATGTCTTTTTTAGTCTAAATTTAAGGTAATATAATTCTGATGTTAGCAATGCACCTTAAGCATATATTAATACCGTGGTATTTTTTGTGACTGTTATCATACAGTGAATATCTCATACGTTACACCCCTAGTCTACTAATAGTCTGTTTATGGTTGCTAGGCAGCTTTTGCACATTTACTAAGCACCACATATAATTCAACTGATATGTGGTCGCAGGTGTGCGTTTATCGAATGTAGCTCATCCAGTCAGATTTTAGAGCTGTAACAATCCATTTTATAATATCTAATAAGTTAGTACAAACTGTCACTTTACAATAACAATCATGTAATGAAGTAGATTAGTGCATTAAACTTTAATGTTGCTCTAATTTTTTTCAGGGTTGGTATGAGGAGGTTCTGGTGTATCAAGAGGAGATTGAGGGTCTAAGTGTTCTAGCTCAACAGATTTTAGAAGAGACCCACATCAGCAGTCGAGTAAGCAGCAGAGCTACACAGCTCACGTCACGCTACCACGCCCTGCTGCTACACCTACTGGTACAGTATACATTTACCCAGTTGTCTAACTAGGGGACTTACCATAGACATTTATTCATTTAAAAAATCTAAATAATTATGATTAATATAAACTAACCCAAACCCTATCCCTAAATCAAAAAAGGAATTTTTGGTATATTTAGAATATGAAATAATAAAAACATTGTGTGGTGTATTTATGAATCACTCTTAAGTACAATATTTAATCAAAGTGTAGCTGCATGGCCAAAAAGGTTTATGCCTTAAACAAGTGAAAAAATCTGACAATGGAATAAGACAAGACAGACTGAGATTCAATATCTAGTCTTAGAACCTTATTTCTATTGGAGAAGATTACAAAATTAATAATAATGATTTACATTTTTTTTGGATGGGTTGGAAAACACACATGTATATCTGAAGTGTAACAATGTTATACTTAGGTTTATTATTATTATTATTGTGCAGGACACTATTAAGCAGCTGGAAGAGGAAGTGTTTAGCATTGAGGAGGCTCAGAGTGTCTTCAGCACCTTCTCTGATTGGTTGAACACAGCACAAAATAACTTCAGTAGTGTGACCAATACCACCATTGATGTGGTCGATCGTGTTGCCTTGGAGAAGAAGATGAAAAAACTAGAGGTATCAGATTATAATAATGATAGAGTATGCTAATAAAAATATGTGTTCAGATCAATTTAAGCAGCTAAATGTAAATTTACATCCACCTGTATTGATAAGAACGTTATTTTATGTAATGTCTTTAATGTAATAGGCTCTACAGGGTGACATGGAACTAGGTCACACCTTCCTGAAAACAATGCGTGAAAAGACGGGTTGCGCCATGATGTTCCTCGAAGAACCAGAGGCAGAGCATCTCAGGGAGGAAGTCAACACCCGACTTTCCCAATTGGAGATGTTAATCAGAGCTCTCCGGTCAGAGCTCAGTGCCACAGAGAAATCTATACAGCTCTCCAAAGACTTCCTGGACAAATATAAAGCTCAAACACAGTGGCTTACTGAGACTAAATCACTGCTGGCTTCTCCTGTGGAGCCAAAGGCTGAACTTTACCAAAAGAAGGCCCAATTAGCCAAATATAAGGTGAGCCAATTTGGGGAGATATTTCAATATTATTTGTGGTACATTTGAATTAGAATCAGGAGCATATCAAGCATTATATATGGAGAGAAATTACTTTTATAAAAGTTCTTCAGTATTCCCTTGGTTTGGAAAACTGGGAAATGTTATGAAAATGTGATTTTCAGTCCTAGAGAAATCTAATATATATATATATTGGGATGAGGATTAGCACCTCTAAATCTGAGGCCATGGTTCTCAGCAAGAAACCGATGGAGTGCGTACTCCGGGTAGGGAAGGAGGTATTGCCCCAAGTGAAGGAGACACAAGTTCACGAGTGAGGGGACAATGGAGTGGGAGGTTGGCCGGAGAATCGGGGCAGCGGGGGCGGTATTGCACTCGCTCTATCGCACCGTTGTCACGAAAAGAGAGCTGAGCCGGAAGGCAAAGCTCTCGATCTACCGGTCAATTTTCGTTCCTACCCTCACCTATGGTCATGAAGGCTGGGTCATGACCGAAAGAACTAGGTCGCGAGTACAAGTGGCCGAAATGTGTTTCATCAGAAGGGTGGTGGGCTTCTCCCTTAGAGATAGGGTGAGGAGCTCAGTCATCCGTGAGGAGCTTGGAGTAGAGCCGCTGCTCCTTTGCGTCGAAAGGAGTCAGTTGAGGTGGTTTGGGCATTTGGTAAGGATGCCCCCTGGGCATCTCCCTAGGGAAGTGTTTCAGGCACGTCCAGCTGGGAGGAGGCCTCTGGGAAGACCCAGGACTAGGTGGAGAGATTACATCTCCACACTGGCCTGGGAAAGTCTCGGGGTCCCCCAGTCAGAGCTGGTTAATGTGGCTCGGGATAGGGAAGTTTGGGGCCCCCTGCTGGAGCTGCTGCCCCCCCCCCCCCGACCCGACTTCGGATAAGCGGTTGAAGATGAATGGATGGATGGATAATATATATCTTTATACTACTGTTTTATATACATTTTATTTATGTTCAGTTCTAAAAATGTAATTGACTAGAAATTGCCTCAGACCTATATCCTGATTATTGTATAAAAACTTTGTGTTCATTTATTGTGTTGGATAATTAAGACGATTGCAGTGAAAAGCATGAATGTATAAAATGCATGTGAGAAAAATACTAATCACAGTGTGTGAATATTAAACATTTTGTTTAGGAAAAACATCATTTCTTATTTTATATAAGCTTGAACAATTATGTATAGCCCCTTACTTAAAGGATTAGTCCACCCAAAAATTAAAATCCAGTCATTGTTTACTCACCCCTGTGTTGTTATAACCCTATATGACTTTCTTTCTTTTTCTTAAAACAAAGGGAGAAATTGTGAAAATGCTGTGCTCAGTGATGTCATACAATGGCAGTTTATGGTGACCACATCTTCAAGCTTCAAAAGAACATACAAGTATAATTGAGAAGTCTAATAAATTATTCCATGAGACTCGTGATTGTTATGAAAGCATATGATAAGGTTTGGTGAGAAACCATCTGAATTCTAATGTATTATTTAGTGAAAATGTTGACTAATTAATTCACGATAGGGCACGAGAGCAACAGTTCACAAAGCCCCCTCGCGACATTGGGGCGTTCTTTTGTAAACTCTTTTGTTTATCTTAAAACAGGTCTGCCACAGAAATGGTGACATAAGAACACAACACAGCTGCACACAAAACAGAGAACAGAACTTACTAAACATTCTTTGACAACATTTTTAGTCAAAGAATTTATGCATTTCTATGTCCAGCCTTATTTTATTTAACAAAGTGCTCTGAAATCAAATAGAAACATAGAGGAGGCTACAGGCAGCCACAGTCACACCGTGTCCTAACCAGACAGCAAACGACACACGATAAAAGGTATATTTTCTATGGTATTCAGAGTTTTTGTCCTAACCCGCTGTGAAGAGCGACGGTACAGTCTATCTATCGCTTGTTTTCTTTTTTCTGCATCGTGCGGGTAAATCCGTCCACTGTGAACTGGCACTGGTCCAAAAACTTTCAAAAAAAAATAAGGCTGGGCATAGAAATGCATCAATTCTTCGACTACAAACTCTTCAGACATGTTTAGGAAATTCTGTTCTCTGTTTTTTGTGCAGCAGTGTTGTTGTTTTGTCACTATTGCTGAGGCGGACCTGTTTTAGATAAACAAAATGTGTTTTCACTTATACACCCCGATGTCACGAGGGGGTTGAATGAACTGTTGCTCTCGTGCGCTATCATGAAAGCGCACAGGAGATCAATGGTCAGTGAACATTTTCACTAAATAATACATTATATTTCAGTTTGTTTCTCACCAAACCTTATTGTATGCTTTCATAACAATCATGAGTCTGGTGGAATAATTTTTTAGACTTCTGTATTATACTTTTGCATTCTGAATTATATTTTTGAAGCTTGAGGAGGTGGACACCATAAGCTGCAATTGTATCACATCACTGAGCACAATCACCCAATTTCTCTCTTTGTGTTAAGAAAAAGAAAGAAAGACATATAGGGTTATAACAACACAGGGGTGAGTAAATAATGACTGAATTTTCATTTTTGGGTGAACTATCCCTTCAGTTAAATCTATCTTTGTACCCTTTTAGACAATCCAGCATACCATACAATCCCACGAATCAGCCATCAAATCTGTTATTGAGAAAGGAGATGCTCTTCTAGAAACAATCCGGGACCCGTCTATCAGTGAGAACATTGGCAAGCTAAAAACCAACTATCAAGATCTTTGTAATGATGCTAAGGTACAGCTATGTTTTTCATGGAGACCCTTTGATAACACATCTACATGCGTCAGTACTGGTCTAATATTGTTTTGTTGATTGTAGGTCCGTGTGCAGAGCTTGACAGAGGGTGTCAGAGAACATGAGGACTATAACAGTGAGCTACAGGAAGTGGAGAAGTGGCTGCTACAGATGTCCAGCAGATTGGTCACTTCTGATTCCATGCAAAGTGACAATCTAGAGACCGCAACACAACAGTTAGCCAGACACAAGGTGCACAATTGCACACAAAATTGCACACAATTTTCAGTCTCCAGATATACAATACACATGATCTTCCTGGAAGAAGTTAGACTGCAAAAATTTCAAGTCGCAGTAACTGAAACATTTTTATTGCCTTTTTTCTTTGTAGGGCACATGCTATATTTATATTGCACTATTAGTGCTTTTATATATTGTAAATTATATGTTGTACATTGTATTAATATATATTATATAAATACATTAATTTTATTTTATTTAAAATATAACACATTTTATATTATTTAATAAAAACCTATGTATAGTTTTCTTTATTTGCTCTCATTATTTTCTTGCTGCTTGCAGAAACAACATTTAATTGCCAGTAACTACTGTTGCTTGCTGCAGTGTTGGGCATTTTAATAAATGAATTTTGGATCAACTTTACCCTTTATCTACTCAGGGAATAATGGAGGAGATAGCCGGCTTTGAGGAGCGTTTGACCAGTCTGAAAGAGAAAGGTGATCGTCTCACCAGCAGTTGCTCAGAGCAAGTCCAGGCAAAGATCAGTCAACAGATCCAGGCTCACCAACAGGGAACCAGAGACAGTTATTCAGCCATCTGCAGCACAGCTCAGCGTGTGCGTACCACTGGCAATACTACATCTCGTTATCATAAAACATGGTTTAATTGTGTACGCTAATGTTTAACTTTGGTTCATCAGGTGTATCAGAGTCTGGACTGTGAGCTACAGAAGCATGTCAGCCATCAGGACACCCTACAACAGTGTCAAACGTGGCTGTCCACTGTTCAAGAGGAGATCCAACAGCAGACACAGACTCCCTATGGCCTTCAAGAGGCTCTGAAACAGGTAACCAGCACAGAGTGCATGGTATTGGTGTGTTCTTCTTTATAATAGCACATACTTCATAATTATGTTTTAAATTATTCCACTTTAAAAAAATTTTATTTTTAATGAAATGTAGAATAGTAGGACATCATTATATATCACATAGTAGTAACACACATATTGTGGAATGATCTGTTTTACATTTTAGTCATGTTGTATTTTCGGGAATGAGAAAGTATTATGCTATAAACATTTGGACTATTTACTGCACAGGTGAAACACTTTAGGGCCCTACAGGAACAGGCGAGCACTTACTTGGACCTGGTTTGTTCAGTATGTGATTTATCTGATGAAACTGTGAGAGGAACTGCTGCCAGAATACAACAAACTAAAACAATGGTGAGATGATTTCCTGAGATTCAACTACAGCCTTTTGCTTTGCTTCAATATAACATTTCATTCATTCATTCAATGCCAGAAGTCTTTGATAAATTATTGATAATATGATTATTGTTATACTAAAATGATCTTCCATTTTACAGATTGAGGGGAGGATGTCCACGTCTCAAGAGCTGTCAGACAGTTGGAGGGAAATTAAGGAACAGAAGCAGGAACTGTTAACACTTTTTCAGGACATGGAACAGCAATTGCAAAGTCTTTTCAGGAGACCCTCTGAGCTTGAGCCCAAGATTGCTCAGAACATGCTGGATCAAGCAGAAGTAAAAATCTCCATCTGATGTTAATGAATGTGACAAATATGTTACAAATCTCATATTTAGTTAAAGTTCTGCTATTCATTTCATGAAGCAGAATGCTCAGTGGGAAATATTGGTAATTATTTTCCATGCAAATATGACTTTGGTTGTGTCAGCAGAAAAAAAAATAGTTTCTGATGTGGAGAACATTATTACATTTTGATGAAAGATTGTGACAACTGACTGTATTCTTTCTTCAGAATAATGTTCACTGATAAACCACAGAGATTTATAAAAAAAATGCCAATTTACAAAGTATTTTTGCATGTTGCCTTTAGGAGTTTGTCCAGCAGCTTCAAAGCAGACAGAGCACTCTGACTAAGATGACAGAGCTTGTGAGTAAGCTGACAGAAGGGAAAGAGTCTCCTGATCATTCAGAGATTGGTCGACTGAGTCATGCATGGCTGGAACTGTGCCATCAGGCCAACAAACTGCAGGAACAGAGATGCGAAGATCTGCAGAGAACTAAAGAGTACCATGAATGCATCAGTGCCATGGAAGCCCTGTTTGAACACATGTCCAAAGAATGGGACAACCTGGCCAGGTACAACCATTATTCAGGATCAGGGCTTTTTTTTGTGGAGGTCGCACCGGTGCCATCAAGTTCTACATTTGGTGGCACCAGCACCACATTTGGTAGCACTGGTGGGGCCATGGGGGGTTGGTTTCTGAGCCTATAAAATGAAAAAACTTAAAGGCAGATACTAATAATAAAAGTGATATTATTATTAAATTACAAAAATACGTCCAATTACCAGTCATATTGAATATTTTGCCCCACTGAAATGCTCATTCAACAGTAAGGTGTTGTTTTGAGTTGGTATGCATATGTACATTTTCTGGTATTAACAACAGGAAGGTTATCTACAACATCTATACAATTTAAAAGTTAACAACTTATTTTTAAAGGGATAAATTATTCTGACATTGCATCTGAATTGGGACTCCTTTACTGAGGTTATTGTTGATTCATGTTCGGTCATCTCTTGGAAATGTGAAGGCAATCAAAGCCAGTCTTCAATCAGAGAGCATTAGACGATAACAGAATGTTAACAGAAGGAAAACTAGCTTTGTCCATTGTTCACAAAAGTCCAGACTTTAAAGCCCTTGGTTCTATTTTGCATTTGCCCTAATGAAAATGTACCATATTTTGTTTAAATAGTTTTAACACTGGTTAACCACCATGGTTAGATGTAAAATGATTTCTAATACAAATGTAAAACTAAAAATACATAAACATATAGAAACATCCATAGTTGTGAATTGATTTTATGATATTCCCTAATGTAGCCTATTATAAATTAAATAGCAGTAATATTATAATATTTTTAAATATATTTCTGCCTAAAATATAGAGAGAAAAAGGGAGAGCTGGCCAATGTCGCACCAGTGCGACCTGTAACAAAGCTTAGTCTCACCAGCGGGGGAAAGGTAGCAATATGCAACCATTTAGTCGCAATCTGGAGCCCTGAGTATATAGTGCATCCTATTTATTTTCTTGTCTTGTCATTGATTTTGAATGATAACTTATAAACCTTTGAAGACAGACCTACTGCAGGCTCTGAGGTTGTTGATCTATGGTATATGTTCTGCTGAAGGCATCAGCCCATGTTATTACAACTTCATAAAAAAAATTAGATGGCTGAAAAAGTAGGCCGACACTGTTATGCTCTTTTGAGCTTCCTACCTAAACATCTGTGGTGATGTGGGCATGGCCGAGCGACGTCTATAGAGAGCAAGGCCAGGAGAGGAAGAACGTTAAGGATTGACACCTGTGGGAAATCACATCTAACAACTGTTTTGTGTTGCAGTGAGAGCTGGAGGGGGATAAAATGAGAGAGAGAGAGACGCATGCAGCAGTGATCGTGTGTGCCATTATTTATGTTATGCTGAAAACAAAAAATCCTGGTATTACACCAAAGTGGAAAAATAAAGACTCACGTTGGATCGTTTATCCATCTCCCGCTTCCTCCTTTAAAGAAAATAGCAAGAGATCTGTCACAACATTATAGAAATAAATTTTTGTGGTGCGAGGAGTTACTACATATGTAGAGTCTACCAAATAAGTTACTAATTAGGTTACATTTAGGTTAGGATGCTGCCTTATAAGGTAGCTTTCTATTTATGCATTAAAGAGCAAGGTAGCTCACTGGGTCACTGGGAACAAAACTATTGTAATTTTTGCATACTGAATTATGAATGATCTTTATCACACATTTGTATTTCCTTTAGTAATTTTTTTGTTCATAATCTTGTAGAACTGATGCTGAGAGCTCATCAGAACATTTGGAGGCTCTTCGAAACCTTTCCATTGTCCTCAAAGAGAAGAAAAGCACTCTCGATGACCTCAAAGACCAGAAGCAAAAGGTGATGTACCATCTAAACCTGGATGACAAAGAGCTGGTGAAGGAGCAGATCAGCCACTTTGAGCAGCGATGGGCCCATCTGGAGAGCCTCATTGAGAGGAAGATCCAAGATTCCATTGTGACTCTTGAAGACATGGCCCAAATCGAGGCCCGCTTGAAGGAAGCTCGAGAATGGGCCGAGGAGCAGCAGCCTGCACTGTCTAAAGCCATGAAGATGAGCCCTCCACCTGAGTTGGCACAGAGTTTTCTCTTCGACCATCTCACCATATGCAGTGAGCTGGAAGCCAAGCAGCTTCTATTGGCCCAAGCTATGAGTGATGCAGATAGAGTTTTAACACATTTGGGTCTTAATGAAAGGCAAAGACTGCAGCAGTTGATCTCAGAAAGTCAAGCAGAGGTTGAGTTACTAAGCATCAAAGTGGCTCAACGTAGAAAACATCTAAGCAAAGCCTTCACCGAAAGGACCCAGTTCTTATTGGCTGTGAACCAAGCAATCACCTGGGTGCAACAGAATGAGAAGAAAGCACAGGCTGAGGAGTACATAGCCCTACTTCCTGATGACCTATCTAAGCAAGTAAGAACTTGCAGGAACATCCAAAGCAGCTTGAGAGCCTACCAGAGTGAGCTGACATCCCTATGGTCCCAAGGATGGGATCTAATGAAAGACGCCACTGAGGAAGAGAAAACAGAGATGCTAAATAAACTCCAAGAACTGCAGAATATCTTTGAGGTCGCCCTTCAGAAGTGTAGCCAAAGGCTTCAGGAACTGGAAAAAGTTTTGGTAACGAGGAAATACTTCAAAGCAGATCTAGAGAAGATATGCCAGTGGTTGAAGCAAGCAGACATTGTGACATTCCCGGAGATAAACCTCATGAATGGAGACACAGAATTAAGCTCACAGCTTACAAAATACCAACAAATATTGGATCAAGCCATGGAATATGAGAATCTTCTTCTGACCGTGCAAAGAACAGGTCAAGAAATACTTCCCACTCTGAATGAAGTGGACCATTGTTACTTGGATGAGAAATTGATTGCCCTTCCTCAACAGTTCAATAATATACTGGCACTAGCCAAAGAGAAACAAGAGAAAATACAGCAAGCCATTCTTGCCCGACAAGAGTATGCCTCCTTTATTGACATGACTCATAAAGCACTGAAAGAACTTGAGGAGCAGTTCCATAACTTGGGAATGCAGTCTGTCGGCCTTAAGACAGAAGAAGTTGTCCTTCTACAAGCAGATTACAAAGCGCTCCTGGAGGAGTTGACCAATCTCGGTCAAGCAGTCAGTGAGCTTAGCCAGAAAAAAGAGGGTTTTCGAAGCAGTGGTCAACCTTGGAGGCCCGAAGACATGACCCAACTGGTCAGCCTTTACAACGGACTCAAGAGATTGATCGAACAGAAGGTGGAACATCTTGACGATACTCTGGAATCGTTTGAAGACCATCAAGCCATGGCAACGCAGGTTGACTCGGAGCTGAAGGCCACCAAAGAGCAACTAGTCAAGGTCAATGCTGAGACGCAGTCAGCTGAGGAGCGATTGAAGAACTATCATGCCTTAGCTGCTAGTCTTCAAGGTGCCAGCTCTCACCTTACCCGACTCATGGAGCAGATGGATAATCTGGCATCTCACATAGATCAAGCTGCCCATGAGGCCTCAAAACAGCGGGTAACCTCTTGGCAGGACGAGCTTCAGTCCCTGCAGTCAGCTGTTGGGGAACTGATTGTTGAGTGCGAGAACAGGTTTGTGCAGAGTAAAGACTTTGAGACTGAAGTCAATCAAACCTTAAGTTGGCTGCAGCAAGTCAGAGATGAACTTGGCTCTGCAGTGGTTGTTGACGTTAAGATTGAGAAGGTCCAGGAGGAAATCAGGAAGCAACAGATCATGCAAGAGGAAGTCCATTCGAGGTTGAGGATAGTAGCAGCTTTGAGCACGAGAGAGAAACAGAAGTACACAAGTGCCAATGAACTTGTCCCTGCTCATGTGGACTCAAGTTTACAAGAGATGGCCAAGCTGGAGGCTGATGTTCAACATGCCCTCAGCTCTAAACAGGCAAGTTAATTATACAGTATGTCTGAAATTCAAAGAATGACACTATGATGCACTCAAAGCTATCAGTGGAACCAAGACTATAATGGGTTGGTGTGGTGCAGTGGCTCAAGAGTTGGGCTGGTAATCAGAAGGTTGTAGATTCAAACCCAAGATTGTTGGTGGATTCATGATCATTCACCATGTGACCCTAAAGTGCAACACTCTGGTTCCAGAAGTAAAAATCCCATTAATTGTTTCTATAGGAGAATTTGTTATGAACAATATAAACATTTAAAGACAGATCTACCTTGAGCTCTGAGGCTGTTAATACATTGTATTTGCTCCTACTTAAGCCATCAGTCCACATTATTTAAACGTAATAAAATGTCAAGTCAAGTGGTTTTTATTGTCGTTTCAACCATATACAGTTAGTACAGTACACAGCGAAACGAGACAACGTTCCTCCAGGACCATGGTGCTACATAAAAACAACAAAGGACCAACACAGGACCACATGAGACAACACAACGTAATCAAATACCTATATAAAATACCTATATAAAGTGCAGGTGCAAACATGTGCAAAGTACGGGACAGTACAACAAATTTCTGACAGTGTACAGGACAATAGACAGTGCAGCGCCGACCAGTACTCAGTAGTGCAAAAAGATGACAGTTTCTAAAAACATAAACAACGTACTATGAGATAGTGTTCTATGCACATAGCATTTATTGAGGTAGCAGACAGTTATAAAGTGACAGTAATTAAAGTGCAACTCAGGACACGTGTGTGTCAAACCAGTCTCTGAGTATTGAGGAGTCTGATGGCTTGGGGGAAGAAGCTGTTACACAGTCTGGCCGTGAGGGCCCGAATGCTTCGGTACCTCTTGCCAGACGGCAGGATGTTTTTTGTAATAGCTGAAATCCTGATAAAGAACCATACTACCCATGATCCTGTGGGGTAAAATACATCAATTAGAGAATCACTGCAAACAAACCACAAAAGAACTCTGTAGCGACTGCCCACTCCCATGACGCAACCAAGTCTCCCTACACCCTCAAACTACTTATACTAAATATTCTTAACAAGTGTTGTGCGCATGACTTTTTACATTTTTACATCAAAAGTAGAGAATAATCTGATGCTTTCAATGCTAATGTAAATGCTGTTTTCTTGCCTTGTCAGATTTTTGGAATAAGCAGATTTTCAGTAGTTATCAGCATATTGTTGTGCATGTAAACACATTCATTGCCGCACAGTGTGCCATGTATTTTTCCTAAGATCTCAGTGGGATCATATCGTACAGTCTGACAAGCAACAATCTGAGAAAACCGTACAGTGTGCACTTATAACAATACCTAGAAAACTGTACAGCGTGCACTTGGTATAACCCAAAAAAAATTCTCTTTTAGATTACACTTGATCAAGCACTTGCCTTGTGTCAGAAGTATCACTCCAGAATGCAAATTGCATGTGAGTGGCTGGAGGACGCTGTGGGCTTTTTGCAGCAGGCCAGTCTCGGAGTTGATGTGGAGAACTATGAGGAATGCCTGAGGCAACAGGAAGATATTATGGCCACTGAGCAGGAGTTCCTAGGCGTTCTTGAGGAGCTGGAATCTCTACCTCCTCAACTGGAGAACCTGGTCAACCCTACAGCCAAAGAACAGCTTCGACTCAGCGTAAAGTCTGCTCAGGAGAGAGGAGTGGAGGTCAGAGACCAGCTACAGTCTCACCAGGATATCTTACACAGGTAATGTTCAGTACAGTGTGCAGTTTTCCAGAACATCTGAATTCCAGGTTTTGTCTTTGTCTTTGAGTCTCCTGCCGGTTAACAAGACAAAAATACTCATTAAGAATAGGATTTTATTGTGATGATTCTCAAGTAAATGTATCTAGTTTTTAGGTTGTATTTTATTTATTTTTACTGAAAATTGAGTAAAACAAAAATACTAAAAAAGCTTATTTAGAGATAATTTTTGCACTGAACCAATTTCATCAACCAAGTTTTAAAAGTTCCAGGTAGACCAGCACCAAACCAGGATATACAACAACATGAAAATATATATGTTCTGTTCTTTTTAGCCCTGTTGTTTTAGTTTGTTCTTGGCCTGAATTATAATTACAATTATAATTTGCCTGTTCAGCTGTGTTGCCCAATGGAATGCTTATCAGGAGGCCAGACAGACAGTCATCGAGCTGATGAATGAAGCAGAGAAAAAACTAACAGAGTTCTCCACGGCCAAGGCTGCAACGAGCCAAGAAGCCGAGGAGAAACTCAAGAGTCATAAGGTGAGCTAAGCATGCAAAATGGATTCTCTCTCTAGTAGTCAACTGCTTAAAGGCAAATTCTGTCATCACCCTAATGTTGTTTTCAAAACCTGCATGACTTTTTATTCTGTTGAACACATTGACAGCCTCAGTCACCATTCACTTTCATGGAATGAACAAAAAAATGCAATGAAAGAGAATGGTGATTGATGCCTTCGGAAATGTATTTGGCTTTCCATGGAAGAAAGAATGTCATACATTAGAATTTATATGATAAAGCATTTCAAAACTGTCTTTATCTTTGGCATGCAGTCGTTGGTCTCCATGGTGAACAGTTTCCAGGAAAAGCTGACTGGTTTGGAGGAACAAGCATCCCAGTTAGAGCTGATTGGATGTGACGCTAGTAAAGCCACCATCAGTCGCTCCATGACCACGGTGTGGCAGCGCTGGACCAGGTTACGCAGTGTAGCACGAGGCCAGGAGAGGGTGCTGGAGGACACGGCTCATGAATGGAGGACATTCAGAGAAAAGGTGAAGTTTCACTCTAAATTTCTTGCGATGCCCATAACCAAACTCCCCATTTTTATGTTGCATGCTTTGAGGTGTCTAAGGTGGTTTGGTGGTTTTCCAGCCTGACCAAGCTGGTTAGGCTGGTCTGTTTTGATGGTTTTAGAAGGATTTGAGGTAGCTGTCAGCTGATTAGAAGACAACTTAAGGAAATATTATTGCTATATACCAGATTTCAGATGTTGAATCTTGTATTTCTAATGTTTTGTTGGTGCTCAACATTAATATTTGACAGTAAAAACAAACATTAATTGTAAGCAAACACGCTTCTCTCCTTTTTTCAATTAAGAAATCTGTGACATCTGTTAACCTTTTGGGCATGTGTTATTCAGATGATGAAGGTGAGAGCTGTAACAGAAGAACTGAAGGCTCGTGTCCCTGATTGCACCGCTGAAAAAGCCTCCAAAGCCACACTACAGTCACATATGGACCAGTATGAGCTGGTCTCTCAGGATCTGGAGAGGGAGCTGTCTTCACTAACTCTCTTACGTCAGTATGCTCTAAGCTTGCTACATGATGTGGAGGTGTCTGTGCAAACAGCTGATCATGAAAAGTTGCTCAGTGTGAAGGAAATGAAAGCTGTTCAAGATCAGCTTGATAGGTGAGAAACGTTTCTCCCAGCCAGTGCATTTGGACATGGACAGATTTTGACATTTTGGCCAATACAATGGCTGAAATAATAATTAGTATACTGTTTTGCCTGTTTTTTTGTGTTTTAAACTGGTTTTGCACTTAAGATCCAGTCTAGAATTGGAATCAGTCCTCAAAACATTATATTGTACAATTGAAAATATGGATTACTCTTTAGTACTTTTGAAACCTGCCATAGAAGATGGATATATGGTCTGTGATGGAAAAAATAAGCCATGATATCCAAATCGTACTGGTTAAATGTTGACCAGTTTAACCCTTGTTTCTTGTAGTCTACTGCAGAAAGCCAGGACAGGAAAGAGTCGAGTTCTGCAGGAACTGTCAGACAGAGAGGGTGTGGAGAGAGGACTCAGTCTGGTCAAGAGCTGGATCCAGGACTCTAGAGAGCTTTTGCTAAATCCCACATCTGATCTGGACATTCTGACACAAGAACTGGAGGTATCTTGTCCTTTTCCTCTTACCGTTTTTCACTAATTTGAACAATGGCTTTGTTTAAAATGGAATATTGGTGTGCTGCTTATTGCATACTCTGCAGCATTTCATGTATACTGCTTACTATTTTTAAACAAAGGTATAAAAGTATGCAGTATGCAACTAGAAATGTTTCCGCTTCTGGTTCATAATAGTAGTATGGTAGTATGGAGTAGTGTGCAATTCCAAACTTACCTATTGTCTTAACGAATGTGCGGTTATGATAAGCTATGGTATATTTATAAAGATATCTGTGCCTACTTATTCTTAATATTATTTTCTGTGTGCAGGTGATGCATGGAGAGCTGATCACTCACCGTCAGAATGTAGACAAGATTGCAGAAAAGCAACAGAGTAAATACTTAGACCTGTACACCATTCTTCCATCAGAGATCTCCATGCAACTGGCTGAAGTGTCCCTGGCTCTGGGATCCATTGAGGATCAGGTACATAATATACCTTAGTCTGCATTTTCCCCAATATTATTGAATTCAAACTGAATTAAAAGTAGGGATGCAACGAGCTGAACATTTTTAGGCAATTCTGATTTTAACACAAAACTATAGGCCGATACAGATTTTTTGCCACTTACCTTATTTTGTCTTTAGAGTTTACTTTGGAATTATGCTTTACAAATATACAAAGAGTTCCAAAAGCTGTTTTACTGTCCTAACAATAAATAATTTCTATTGAATATGGATTGAATCTGTTGAATACATGACAAGTATAGAATACATTTTAAAGAGAACCACAGTGAAAGATAAATAGAATATAAAAAGGTCATATTAAAGATGCAAAAAATTGTTTGTACTTCTAAAACATTTTTAGACTTTAATACAACAGAACATTACAAAAGAAATAGAAAATAACAAATTCCTTTTATGCACATATTTGGCAATTCTATGGAAATGTCAACAACATCATGAAAACATAAAAAGTTTTTTTTTTAAGGTAAAAAAACCTCCTTTTAAATTCTGTATTATAGCGGTAAAATAAATAAAGGATAATGCCATCCAGAACGCTAGAGGGTGCCGTTTGCTCACACAGCGCTGAAAGGAGCGCTGAATGCAGACTATATTTTAAAACGCAGCCTTTTAGAGTTTAGTAATAGCGCTAGGCCATATTGCGATTTCAATCTTAATTCAATCAATCATGCAACATTAATGGATATCATACCTATGTCTCAAAAGTCTTCTACACATTGTGGCTATTATTCAATTTGGAATGTCCAATTCCCAATGCGCTCTAAGTCCTCATGGTGGCGTAGTGACTTGCCTCAATCCGGGTGGCGGAGGGCGAATCTCAGCTGCCTCCGCGTCTGAGACTGGCAACCCGCGCATCTTATCATGAGCGCGTTACCTTGTAGACATAGCACGTGTTGAGGCTTCATGCCATCCACGCACAACTCACCATGTGCCCCACCGGGAGCGAACCACATTATAGTGTTCATGAGGAGGTTACCCCATGTGACTCTACCCTCCTTAGCAATGGGGCCAATTTGGTTGCTTAGGAGACCTGGCTTGAGTCACTCAGCACACCCTTGGATTCGAACTAGAGAACTCCAGGGGTGATAGCCAGCATCTTTACCACTGAGCTATCCATCCCCCCAACATGTGTTCTTTATTAATTATAAATAAACCATTGTTTTTCATATCAGTGTCTTCATGCTTATAACCGATATGCCGATGGTTTTAATTTGGTCTATAATTTTCCAATAAATATCAGCAGCCGAGGCATCGGTGCATCCCTAATTGAAAGTAATTTCCTTCTTGCTAATTTCTATAACCAATGGAGCCAATTGTTTTTAACAATGTATTCATTTTAAATAATATGTCAACTAAGGCATGAAATTAATGAATTCATACCATTAGGTTCAAGCCAAAGAGAGAGACATCCAGAAGACCAGAGTTATCAAAGAAGAGTTCAATTCCAGAATCCATGACGTATCTGAAAAAATGAAAGCCATCTCTACGACTCTGAAGGAAAAAGCCACTGATATTGATCAGGCAAAAGATGAAGCCAGAGTATGTGTTGCATACTAATTATGTTTGCTAGGATAACTTTGTGAACAAATTTTGCTTTGTACATTTTTATATTTTCAAGGGATTAAAAAAAAAAAATATATATATATATATATATACTTCTTGACTGTCTGGAATGACAGAGTACTTTGAATTCACTATCTTCTAGCGTATTTGTGATGAGCTTGGCATTTGTGAAAGAACTCTAGCTGAGCTTGACGCTGCGGTCCAAGACTTTGGTCACCGTAACCCCATTATAGCCAGACAGCTGGGTGATGCCGTCACTAAATTACGAGAAATCCATCATCACACTCTTCGACTGGCAGAGTATAAGACCATATGGCTGAAAAAGGTAAAAGGACATATAATGTTTAATTTGTGAAGTATATTCAAGACAGATACTCTCTTACAATAACATAAACTTGGGTTTGATGTGGAAACTGCTAATTGAAAAACATATAAACATATCTAAGGGATTGTATGTGATGTGTCTGTGTTGACTTCCCTCAAGGCTGATGCCCATCTAGATGAATACAATGAGATGTTTGAATTCATAGTGAAGTGGACAGAGAAAGCTAAGAGTCTAGTGAAAGCCAACATCATCTGGAACTCTTCATCGCACCTGCAGGAGCAGATCAGAATATATCAGGTGAACTACATATCACAGAACTATCCTTTTTGTTTAATATAAAGATAGATACTCTTCTCTGCAGTTGGCAATCAAGTAACACTGTAGCACTTAGCGGGTCAAATTGACCCGGCTCATTAAATCGCAGTTCAGCAATCACAATTTGCACATTTTCCACCCAACAATTGTTTTAGTATCTATAACCAACCTATAACTAATTTACAAATGTTGAATGTACTAAATTTACATAAAGTAAATGCTCCAAGTTTACATTGCAATATATACAGTATGTATGTACAGTATATATTTGTGTGTGTGTGTGTGTGTGTGTGTGTGTGTGTGTGTGTGTGTGTGTGTGTGTGTGTGTGTGAAGTGTGATGGACAGCTAAGAGAGATAAGACGAGAGAGTGCGTGTAAGCGAGCATGTGTGTTTTTGGGTGGGTGTGTGTTGATGTGGGTCAGGTCTTGCTCGAACCACACACACACACATTTGTTTCCATTTGTTTTTATACTGAGCTAATGATAATGTGACAATTCATGTTTGAGTGTGTGTCTGTGTCTGTGTGTGTGTGTGTGTGTGTGTGTGTGTGTGTGCGCGCATTCAAAGGTTAAAGTAAAAAAAGAAAAACAAATTGCCTTTTGTGTCATTTTTTTATGCAATTCTAGTGTAACTAAAGGAATATTTTTGACGTGTGCCCTTTTGTCACTGCAGTCTGTTCTGCGTGAGTCACGTGAGCTTCATGGGGACCTGGAGGCGATGCAGGAGAAGGTGGAGATCCTCGCTGAGACGCTGCAGGTGGAGGCCATGGGTCAGCAGGTGTCAGAACTGAGCCGGCACACTGAAGAACTGGAGCAGAGCATCAGATCACGACTGCAAAGTCTACAGGATGCAGCAAAGGTCAGGATGCATCAGACTTCCAACTCTGAATATTTGATATTTTATTCAATTAATTTGACAATAGACTGTAAAATTTTCACTAGCTTATCCTGACTGTCATTTGCGTTTTGCACCGTAGGACATGGAGAGGTTTGAGGGTGAAGTGAAGACCCTGCATGTTTCTTTGGAACAGGCCCAAGCCACTCTCACGTCTTCAGAACTGGCCCGACTGAGTCTTAAAGAACAACTGACTCAAAGACAGGTAACACCGTATGCCTCTGGAGGTTCCTGGTCCGTTTCCAGTTACCCTTTTTCTCTTCTACTTACTATGCACTACATACAATTTTTATGTAGGGCATTTGCCATTTGTTATTAATCGACAGTAGTAGAGAGACAGGAAATCAAAGGTGGAGAGAGAATTGACCAAGATGGGAACATGACTGAGGGCACACTTTGCTCTTTTTCAGCGTTTGCTAACTGACATGGAGAACTTCAAGCAGCAGGTAGAAGCAGTACAGGAGTGTCAGAGCGCTCTGAGAGTTCCTGAGGAGGTGGTCAACAGTCTGTCCATCTGTCGCACTGCTCTGTGTCTACAGCAGGAAGCCAGCCAACTGCAGCACACCGCCATACAGCAGTGCAACATCCTGCAGGTAGAGGGAGCTGTTGTAACACTCCCTAAGAGACTGCTAACCTTTACCAAATACTTGTTTGAAAATCCTGTATCAAGGGTTCTATGCTTATGGCTTTATTAGGCTTTTATCAAGTTCTGTGCTTGTTTTACAATCTGTAAAATGTGATTTATAATATATAGAGATGTATGCAAATGTGTGTTTTTACAATAAATTATGAAGAACCATTTTGCATAAGTAATATGTGTATGTGTGTGTCATGATTTGCTATATTTGTGGGAGACAAATGTCTCCAGATTGACTGTAAAACCCAAACAAATGTTTTAGGGTGTATTCATTATAATTAGCTTAACTGAAGAACAATAAAAGTCAAGTAGGACGTTCCCTCCCAAATAAAAAAATAAATGTTTGTGTGTGTGTGTGTGTGTGTGTGTTACCCTCATTTAGGAGGCAGTGGTACAGTATGAGCAGTATGAACAGGAAGTGAAGAATCTGCAGGCCATGATTGAAGATGCTCACCGGGTCATTCAGGATCAGCCTGTGAACACCAGCAACATCCAAGAGCTGCAGGCACAGATTCACCATCATGAGGTGACATGAAGATTCAGCTCTAGAGATGCCACACTTTGCATCACACTCTTGGTTTTGATCTACTTTCTTTTCTATTGAGTGTTTGTGGTTCTTGCAATAGCCTGCAATGAGACATAGTGACACATCTCAAGTGTTCTGTTTGCATACATTAATTAAACATTGATAGATTGGCCAGACCGATTATTTGGCTGATATTTGGTCATTTCAAAAATTATCAACATGGGACGATAACCGTGCCTGCTCTGCTAAATAAAGTCTGCCCATTCCAAAATTGTACTACAGTCTTGCCAATGGAACATTCTCTTTTCAAATATGGTGTATATTGAATATATTTTTAAATATAATACAAATTATCTTTTTTATATATAAAATTATTTTTTTTCTTTTAATTTGAGCAATTTTATGTACATCTCATTTGCTAACATTAGATTGCAAAAAATATATTGATATATAGACATTAAATGTACTGTACAGTATGTTAGTCATATTGGTCATCAGCCTCTCTGCCCTCTAGATATCAGTATCGGCAAAATAAATAAATAATATATAAATAATTATATATATATATATATATATATATATATATATATATATATATATATATATATATATATATATATATATTAGGGCTGGAAAATTGAATCCGTTAATTTCTGTGATTAATTGTTGACTGTTTAATGTGTTAACATTTTTTAAACTAGTGTCAAAAGCGAAACTGGGCCAGAAAAGATAATAGTTTTTAGATATTTATCTTCAGCATATTAAACATTTGCATTCAATTTGTTTTATATCGCTATATAATGCATCTCTATATAAAGTCTAATAATGCATTGGCAATGTACACTTAAGTTTATCTTAACGGTGCAATATGTAAAATATGTACTGTGATGAGGCATACAATTATCTATGTTCATCTATAATTAATATGTTATCAGAGATTTAGGAAAAATGCTATGTTGAAATACTGGCTTCTTTGAAAACAACGCTACAGCCAGTATGATTCTACTTTGAAATGTCCGTTCCGGGCCGGAATTTCTGTTTGTGTTATGGCCTGTGTGATCCCGCCCACTGCCCATTTCCGAATAGTATTTCAACACCCCGGGTTGCCAAATTTGAAACAAATTAGCTGGCAAACAGAGCACGCTTCAGCCATGGAAGCCAGCAATACATTTAGCTAACATTGACAGAGTTATAATTATCCACATGAGCTGGTTTATAATTTGCAAACAATAAAAACATTGCAAATATATGCATTAGCTGAGCAACTTACAGTGTAAGGTGCATCGCTTGCACCGTCAGTTTGCTCGTTCCTGTTGCGTGTCCTCAACCTAGCAACCTGCATGAGCTTCCAGTCTGGGGAGGAGGCGGCGGGGAGACAACTCTCTCCAATATTTAGAATTTGGACTGCTGTACCCATTTTAAATGCTTGATGTCAATGTTACATATTGCCCCTTTAACAGTAAAGCATGCTATTAATTTAATCTGCCCAATACTATTATTTAAAAAAGTCCACTGGAAAGGTTTGCACAACTTTTAATTATAGCATGTCCTCTGATTTAATGGCATTTAAACATATACTTGTATCAAAGATTTACAGCTTACCTATAAAAATGTGTCTAATTAACTGAAATATGTATATATATATATATATATATATAGACCAATGTTGGATTTATTTATCTTAACAGGAGTTGGCCCAGAAGATCAAGGGATATCAGGAGCAGATTGCATCACTGAACTCCAAGTGTAAGATGCTGACTGTGAAAGCCAAACATGCCACCGCACTCCTGACTGTGACTGATGCCGACGGTTTTACCGAGAGCCTGGAGGAACTGGATGGTGATGCTACTAAAAGAAAACAGACTCAATCTCATGCCTCGGTACGTAAGGCTGGCATTACTAGGAATGTGAGCCGTATAAATTTAGGAAAAGGAAACAGACTGCTGAATTAAATAACTTTAAAATGTTTTCTATTTTACAGTAAATAACTCTGCATTGATTTAAAACTGACCCTCTGACCTCTTTGCCATCTTTTCATGTGATAACCAGAGCCATACTGAATCTGTGCCTTTTGAAAGCTCTACAGATTTCTGACTGACCTAATTGACTAATATTTTCCGCTTCTCTTGTGATTGTGATTGTGTCAGATGTCGTCTGGTCGCTCTCTCTCTCTCCTGTCTCCTGTGACTGAGGAGTCTGGTGAGGAGGGCACCAACAGTGAAATCTGTTCTCCTGCTTTCTGTCGATCTCCTTCACCTATCACTAACACAGAAGCATCCATTAGCAAGGTATAATCAGTCATGTTAAAGCATTAGCTAAGCAAAGCTTTCTTTTTCAGTTTATTCGTTCTCTTCTTCTTCTTCTTCTTTTTTTTTACTTGATTCAAACTTGGTGCAATTATTATAATGCAAAATAAAGTGTTACATTTATTAATATGTGTTATTACATTGATATTGCATTAGTGTCTCTGTTTAATCATCGGTTTGTTAAATTCTCTTAAATCCAGATGTCCATGGGACGGGCCACTCTCACCAGAGCGCCCATCCAGGAGCTGTACAATCCCACCCTGGAGTCTGTGGCCAGTTTAGATGACCTTCAGCGCTCATGGGAAACCCTGAAAAATGTGGTAATTGTGACTTTTTTGTTCAACACTGAAATGCCACCAGTATTTTAATCATTAATCTTTGAATTTATATTGTCCTTGTGTTTAACAGATAAGTGAAAAGCAAAAGACTCTCTACGAGGCCCTGGAGAAACAACAGCGTTATCAGGGCTCTCTACAGTCCATCTCTGTCAAAATGGAGTCCATCGAGACCAGATTGAACGAGCCCCCAATGCATGATCTGAGTCCTGATAGACAAATGGTCCTCTATCAGGTAAGTCATCTCAACTGCCTTGACAAATGTTATACAGATTTGCTCAGAAGCATCCGAACATTTTGGTACATCATAAAAGTTTCAGCTTTTTATGTAGACATATTTGAATGAACACTGAATAAATGTTACTGTGCAAGCATGAATGAAAGCTGTGTTTCCCAACTGTTTTTGCCATAAGTACCCCCACAGCACCATCAGAAAGGCTGAAGTACCCCTTTATCGACACAAAAGCAAAGATGTTTTCCTAAAGATTAAATCATTTAACATTATCATTAATATTGATGATTATTAATGATAATAATCAATTATATTTCAGGTATATTTGCATTAGATTGTCCATTTTATTTACATATGAAAGAAATAGTCTCTTAGCAAATGCTTTTAAAGGGGACTTTTTAATTTGGTATATTACTAAATATTAAATTGAAGAAAAAAAAATGACATTTGAAATTGTATCGTTTTAAAAATGTACAAATTCCATGTATTCCATCGATAAATATATTGTCTCGAAATGAAGACATTTGTAATCACGATTATTCACATTGTAGTTAATTATGATTAATCACAGATTATGAAAATGCTGACATTTAAGATATGTAACAATATAAGGCTTTATTAACATTTTCCAAACAAAGCCTTCCACAGTATAAAGATAGAAATGCACTAAAATAGCACCAATTCAAGTAACATTAAACGTTTCCCGAAGTCGAAGTGGGAGTTTGACTAATTGAAAAAGTCACGTAAATTTTTTAGCCAGATCTTGTGATTGAATTTATGGCCAGACATATACAGTATAACCTGTGACTATTTTAATATGAATAAATGCACAGTATTAAAGCTGTTTTTTTTAAGTAACATGTTAATTGCGATGAAAGTCATGATGAATACAGAAAAGAAATGTTTTCATCTGGATAATCTGGTCCCAGTAAGAAAGTAGTTGACGAGCCCTGTCCTACATAATATTAATCTGCTGGTATATCTGTGGCTATCCTATCCGATTTGCTACAGCAATCGTGAAGCCACATACATGATTCGCATCAGGACGTCACCGCCAGCATCAAGCGCCCTTTGAACTCCACACGATAAGCGCTTGCAGACAAAAACACGTTGCATTCTGCTTTTTGTTTATAGTTAAGACTTGCCATGCTTCTGTAGTGATTAAAATGCGCCTTACATGGTTTAGTGCTTTAATCCTACTGTACATTGCATTCAACACAATCATGGTAATATTAAACTGGTGCTCTTCCAGAATCAGATGGGAGAAGTTGTAATGCTGCAGGATGATATTGATGAGCTCCAGTCCAGCTTTACAGAAGAACTGCTCTCAGATGCTGTGGACTCCACGGATCATCTAGCCATGCAGTCCACCCTCACTGTGCTGACGGAGAGGATGGCCACCATCCACATGAAAGCTTCTGGAAAACGACAGCTTCTGGAGGTACACTAACACTTCTCTAGGATAATAATACACCATTTAAGAGCATCTTTAATTGCAAAAAGGTTTTTTTCCAGTCTCATCCCTTTCATTTGTGGTGTTATGCATAGGAGCAACTGAGTGAGCGAGTGGAAAAGCAGCAACAGACACAGGCTTTACAACGTTACCTGAACCAGGCTGACCAGCTGGACCAATGGCTGCAGAGCACTCGTGATGACATCACTTCCTGTTCAAAGGACTCAAATACGGAAGAGCAACTCACAGACTGCCAGGTTATAGCCTCCCACATCATCAAACATTATCATTTACATAATTATCTACAAAAGACAAGTTATTTTATGTGTTTCCTCATAATAATATCCTCATTTTTGTTCCTTTAAATTGAGGATATTTTGGTTATTTTCTCTCATAGAACAGGGAAATTAGTCATATGTAAACAGCAGTATTAAAAGTCTCTAAGGGTTCAGATGGATTGATTCCTAACCGTCTGTGGCATGAGCTGTAATCAGATTATGCAAATATCTCAGTGTAACTGTCTACGGTAACAGTAGCTTTGAGGATATTTGTGGCTTCCTGTAAGAGGATTGGTGCTCGTTGGAAAGCTACACCTCCCCTTATTACATATACATTAGGGTGGCTGCAGCATATCATAAGATTGTGAAGAAAGGGGTGGGGTTTGGTTTCCCTTCAGGGGAAGGTTACAAACTGACATATGTCCCTTTGCAAAACACCTTGGATTCTTTATCAGATGGCTTATCTTGACACTCGAAGTGGATATTGGATATATATTTATATATTTATCTATTATTTTCATAAGAAGGGTTCAGGAAACAGCACTTTTATATATTCATGTTGTTATCCCGAGGAATGCATGTTTACTGGGAGCATGGTACTTTAGGGATTATGGATAATGTACAGCGCTGTAGGTGCCGGTAAGGGCTTGGGATGAGAGCGGGCCGTGTGAAGGCCCCGGAGCAGAACTATGTTTGAGCTGGCCTCTCTTCTGCTACTTCTGCAGAACATGCTGTTGGAAATCGAAGAGAAAGTTCTGGCTCTATCTGAGCTCTCCAGACACAGTGAAACCCTGCTGCTGGATGGCCGACAGGAGAACAGAGAGGATGCCGAGCAGCTGGCCAGGAAACTGCGTACGCTGAAGGGCAGTCTGCTCGAGCTGCAGAGGATGCTGCAAGACAAACGGATCAACATCCAGGTGAGACTTTAACCCTAAAACAAGGTTGGAAGGTTTGTTGCTTGTCATCTGGTTGAGGCAACAATTATTTTGCCACCATTTTTGGCATTACTTGCATGTATACAGGGTGGCCCAAAAAAAAAGGGTCACTATGTTTATCTGAAAAGCACGATTTATATGAAGTACTGTGTAAAGGTTATAAGCACTTGTGAAAAATGTTGAATAGTGTGGATTTCTTCAAAAATAATACAATAAATAGTTTTCATTGATCAATTAATGTCATACAAAGTCCAGTAAACATAATATTTGGTTTGACCACCTTTGCATTCAAAATTCATCAAAATTATCCTATGTACACCTGGACAGTTTTTCTTGTTTTTTGGCAGATAGGATGTTCCAAGCTTCTTGGACAATATGCCACAGTTCTTCTATCTATTTAGTGTCAATTAATTCTGTCTCTTCATGTAATCCCAGACTGACTCGAAGTTCAGTGGTGGGCACTGTGGGGGCCATGCCATATTTTTTCTTCTATTTCATTCAAATCTATTTGCAAAAGGAATGTTTGTCTATACATGGAATGTGTGTGTGTGTGTGTGTGTGTGTGTGTGTGTGTGTGTGTGTGTGTGTGTGTGTGTGTGTGTGTGTGTGTAAAAGTATATACAGAATTATCGGACGTATTAAATAAATGACAATATGTGGTTGGGGAGACATGTTTTTGTAAGATTCATGCTGTAAGACACCTGGTTTCTGAAAGTTTTGTCTTTTGTTTGTCCTGCAGGCAGCTTTAATGTGGGAGGATTTGAAAGGCTCTTTGAGACCCAGAGTAATGATATCTACACTGTATTTAATTAAATAAAATTTTTGTTTTGTTTTTTTGCTTGACACTCAACACGCATTTTTATAATTCGGCAGCACTCCGATTTCTCTGGTGTACATGGGCAAACAATATGGCAGTTTAATGCATGGCTTTTTCCTTTTTATGCTTGTAATTCACAAGGATGTTGCAAAAAACAGGGATGATGTTTTATGATTTGATTTATGATCAGATATGGTTTTATGACAATTGATACAGTTTTAATGATATTGGAATTATTTTAATTATTCAAGGCTGTTAATCTGCTTATGCACTGATCATTTGGTGAAACTCTCAGTCTGTAATTGCTCATGTTGGTTGTCTCGACTGCAGGATTCCCTTCAAGAGCCTTTAGACTCCAGTGAATCAGACTCCAGTCTCTCTCAGAGTCCAAACATGCAAGATTGGCTGGCTCAGGCACGCACAACTCGCAGCCTACAACACCAGGATACCCTCCAGAAACAGAAGGTAGACAAATCAACAAGTTTACATCATGAATTTGGAGACCCTTTCTATAAATTAGATACATCACTGCCACAAAATGTTTCTTAAAGTAGTGGGGACAAAATTGGCCATGACAAATAAGTGGTTGGGACATGCCTCCATTGCCCTCACCTTAGGGGAGCAAGATGTTTCACCCTACATTGCTGTAGATTGGATGTTTGTTTAGCAGAAAATGCAATGTAAGTCACTTTGGATAAGAAAGAATCAGCAGAATTAATAATAATATGTTTTTTTGGCCAAATCAGGAACTTGAAGAGCAACTTGCAGAGCAGAAGAATCTGTTAAAATCTGTAGCCAGTCGTGGAGAGGAGATCCTTACCCAGCAGGCATCACCCATCAGTTCCAGGTATCATGAGCAATGCACCATCAAAATCAGTTTCTTATAATATTAGCCCATCCTTTTATTTATTAGCCCATTTTAATAATTTTGTTTGTCCTTATCATCCATCTAAACCTCTGCAGTGCGACGGACACTCTCTCACCTGATCTCGAGCTGGAAGGAGACAGTCAGACCATAAAGAAGCAGAGGAGGAAGAGATGGGAGAGTCTGAAAAAAGACATGGCCACCAAACTACAGCTCCTGATGAAAACAATTGAGCAAGACAGCAAGCAGCCGGTACAGTGTTTTCGTTACTGGGACTGCAAGGCAGAAATGTATTGGTTTTAATTAGAGCTGTCAAAATTAACACGTTAACGCATGCGATTAATTAAAAACGTTTAATGCGGTAATTAAAAAATGCATAAATCATGATTTATGCATTTACCATTAATACAGCATAAACCAGCATAAAGAGACGACGTTTGACACTGGCATTAATGCCCTGATGTGAATCATGAATGCTGCTTCACGATTGCTGTAACAAAGTTGATAGCCACAGTCTGTCGGCTGACTAATATTGTGGAGGATGAGAGATTAAAAGATGTAATGCCTATTGCAATTTATGCAACCTATGATGAGACTAGTTCTTTCAATTAATCAAACTCCCAATTAGACTTCGGGAAACATTTAGTGTTACTTGAATTGGTGCTATTTTAGTGCATTTCTATCTTTATACTGTGGAAGGCTTAATTGGAAGATGTTAATAAAGTATTATATTGTTGCATGTTGTTTTGTTTTGTTTCATTTGTGTTGAAGGAAATAAATACATTTTGACAGGAAAAGTGTATTTAGAGTAAAATTTCAGCAATTTCAAAATCTGCAATTGATCATGATTGACTACAAAAAATGATATGATCAATCGCGATTAAACGTTTTAATTGACTGACAGCACTTGTTTTTATGCATTTTAAAGGTGCAGTGTATAGTTTCTGTGCCGCTTATAGCACAATAAGTGGAATTATGATAAATTATATTTTCTCCAAATCTGTATTTAGGCTTATAACTTTTTTCTTCTGTTCCTATTTTTATATTTAGTAAAAAATTATTGATATAAATTAGTTGATTTATTTCTCTTATGTCATGCATATGCCGGTAATTATAAAAAAAAACCTCTTAGTTATTTTCTTTTAACTAAAAAACATAAATTGCTGTTTATTGGTGGAATGCATTTATATTTATATATATATATATATATATATATATATATATATATATATATATATTATTATACATATTATATAATATATATAAAGTTTTTTAATGGCAGGTTTACTCCAGAACTGCATGTGTGAAGACAGCAGGACCAGTTTATAAAAGAGAAACTCATGTCCAGGAAAAGTCCACTCTGATGTCCCTGCATAATGGATTCAGTCAGACTGTAAAGGACATGAACACTCAGGTATGTTTTACACCTCTTTTCACACTAGGGATGTCCCAATACCGATATTTGAATCACTACTGTATAGTTATGTAATATTCACTGTAGTAATAATACTACTACTACTACTTATAATAAAAATAGAGAAATAAATATGATTTTTTTTTAGCAATATCTTCTTACATCTGTGATGCTTTTCTGTACCGAATTTTATTTGACAAAAATAAATTAAATCTTGTATTTTGTATTGTGCTGTGAGGGGCTGTATAAACGTAATTAATACTGTGTGTCAATACTGATGTGTGTGTCAGTGGATGTTTCAAAATGTGTGTATAAAAACAGTGTATAATTCCTGATTGTGCTTATAGTCCACAGAGAGAGAAGTCTTTCAAATGGAACAGCAGCTTTATACAGCAGTCACAGTCACTTCCTCTTGGGTGGATGATGTGGAGAACACACTGTTTTCTGGCCCTGCGTTACTGACGGAGAACGCTGACACACAACTCTCCAACCATGAGGTCTGAACATTGGGGAGTAATTGTTTATAGCTAAAAAATATAGTCAAAGTACAACTAAATTAAGGATATGGTTATTGAAAATATGTTTTCTTGTGAAGTTAAACTGGTCAAATATTTGCTTGCCTCACAGACATTAGGAAAAGAAGTGATGGAGGTGACCAAAGAGGTCAGTCACAGTCAGGGGCTGCTAGGGGGTGCTCTGGGTCTATCTGAAGAGGAGCAGGCCCTGATGAAGGACACTCTCGACTGTATGACCCGGCGTCTGGGAGCACTGGACTCGGCACTGGAGCGCGCTGTGACACCATGCGGAACAGAATGCGGGAACTTACTGCTTTCCAGGTGGGAATCAGACTTATGGCATCATTCGTTCAATTATTAATGCACCACTGCAAAATCATCTCAGTGCCTGTTTGTCTTTCCAGACCGAGTTGCAGCATCTGTTTACTGCGCTTGGTGAAAGCAAATTCCAGATTGTCCAGAAATTGTCAGGAATTATTGATTATACAGCACCCAAACAGCTTGAAGTAAGAAAAAGTACATTAATGAAAGGAATGTTCCAGGTTCAGTACAAGTTAAGCTCAATTAACATTATTAGTGGCATAATATTGATCTCCACAAAAATCACAGTTGTAACAAAAGCCTGTAATCCCGGCAATTTAATCCCGGTGTTGCATATAATTTTACACAGCGATTTTATTACACTAATACCATGCTAACATGTATAATGTTTACATCCTTTGTCTATACTTTTGATACGATTTTAGCGTTAATGGGTTGGCCACATTCACATCCATTATAAGTGACTTATTGTAAATGTTGAAACTGGAACATTTTCTTAAAGATTATGAATATGGTAATATTCAATAACTTCGATACGGTTACTTATCGCTTATTAATTGTAATTTTTTCTGACAGACTATTGCCGAGGCAGAGGAAACACTGAAAGACTTTGAGCACAAAATAACAGAGCTGAAAGCCAGAGCGGCGGAGCTTCAACCAGACCAGTTCTCCACCAATGAGCTACTGAAGCTACAGGTACACAACCAATCGTTCCCATGGACACTGCATATTTAGTTCCTACTTTTACATTTGTGCAACGTAGGATTAAGAATCTTGCAAAGTATCTTGGCCCAATCTGTGGTTCATTAATGCACAGAAACAGAGGACAGTATGTATTTAATTTCTTTGAGTCTTCTAAAAGTATGTGTGTACTCGATAGGATGCTTACGAAGAGATGGTGATGATGGTGGGCTCTCGGCGGAGTGGCCTGAACCAGAATATGGCCCTGAAGAACCAGTATGAGCGAGTTCTGCAGGATCTAATTGATCTGGTGGACACTGCGCAAGACAAGATTACCACTGACCAGAAGATGATTGCCAGCTCAGTTGAGGACGTGCAAAACCTTCTGGACAAACACAAGGTAGATCATTAATTCAGAAAACTGTTTGCAGCCTTATTTGAAAAAAATACTTTATGCGACTCTAAATATTTCCATTCCAGGAGTTTTTCCAAGGCTTGGAGTGGCATATGGTCCTCACCGAAACATTCTACAAGAAGATTTGTGCCTTTGTTTTGCCACGTGAGCGTCAGACTCTGGAGGAGACACTCGCTCATGCTCAGGACATACTTAAGCAAGCGCACAAGAGAGGAGTTGAGCTAGAGTGCATGTCAGAGGTAACAAATGACTGTATTTGCAAACAGAGAATTAATATTTCATAGATTGAAACCACCTCTTACATCCTTCTGGATCTGTTTGTGCTTTTGTGTGCACCTTTAAAAGACATGGAGTCGCCTAGTTTTGGACTACCAGACTTTGTTCCGGTTGCTGGAGGCAGTTGAGGGCAGTCTGCCAAGTGTAGGCCTGGTGGAAGAAACTGAGGAGAAGTTGACTGAGAGAATTGAGCTCTATCAGGTATGTCAGGTTTTTCCTCTACTGGCCTAGTCCATTACTTCAAAGTAACTTGCCAACATGGATATAATTCCCATGTAAGGTTGAATAATCTGATCTTCCATTATCTCCACCAAAGGCCCTGAAGGCCAGTCTGACAGAGCACCAAAACAAACTATATCAGGTGCTGGAGGAGGGCAAGCAGCTGCTGTCATATGTGACCTGCCCCACCCTGGAGAACCAGCTCACACTTTTGGGTGAACACTGGCTGAAAAACACCACCAAAGTCAACAAGGAGCTACAGCTCCTGGACTCCATCCTGAAACACTGGACCAGGTCAGGCTGCTTGCATTAAAATTCAAGCCCAATGATTTGTTGATGAGATTCTACTTTCTGTGTAATGATGCTGGCTGTTTGTGTTAGGTATAAGCTTGAGTCTGTTGAACTGAGCTGCTGGCTTCAAGAAGCTCTGGAGCGCTTGGAGTTCTGGGACACACAGTCTGTTGCTGGTCCTCAGGAATTGCAGACCATTAAAGACCAGCTATCAGCTTTTCTGGTTAGTCAGGTTTATTTAACTTTGAGGAATCCAAGATAAGACTAGTAAATTCAATGTGGTTTCTACAACTTGCTAATATAAATCCCTTTCACAATGTACAGCCCAAAGTATACTTTGGTCAGACGCGAATGCTGAGCATCCGCATACAAGACGTGACTCTGTAATCTGGTCATCTACAGAGTGTGCGAGCACTGAATGCACGCGGCCCGATTTTTCTAACCACGCGTCTTTGAATGCAAATGAGTTATTTCCACGAATTAGTGGATCCACAAGTTGGCGACGCTTACATTTTGAGCCGTTGCTGTCACAATAAAATAGAGGTCTTCACGGGTCCATTATTTCAGCTTCAAAAGTCCAATTGTGTTCACAGTGGTGGATGACAAACGCGACTTTGCAGCTTTGCAGTTTTTTTGTATCTCGCATAATACGATAATTTCCACTGTTTGCCCTTTTGATCTATAATAAGTCCCGCCTTCTAAATAAAAGAGCCAATCGTCAATTGGTAAAGTCATCGCGTCACTGCAGATGTTAAACAGACCTGGGTCCCGAAGTACAAGTATGGGACCCGACCCGGACCCGGCTGACCGTTTACAAATTGGACCCGAACACGTATTCTCGGTTTCAGGTAGACCCGTGAAGACCTCTACAATGAAGCGCAAGAAAAACATCAGGAGATGAAGGTTAAAAACAACAACAGTGGATGTGCAAGTCAAGAGCGCATTTGTGAGGAGGTCTGGAGATACTTGCATTGTACAACTTGAGTCTGAAGGAATATAAAGACATTTTTATTAAATTTTATTTGACCCCCCAATGCTATAAGTGAATCGCTGAATCATTTATTTGAATCCATTAATTTACATGAAACATCTGATTCACTAAAATCATTTGGGCTTCCAAAAAGCTACAAATGAGAAAAAGGACAGTTTAGGAGAGTGGCAGAGCTCATTAGTGAATGTAGCATCACCCCCGCTTTCTTAACGCACACTCTTGGTATTATCTTACGATTCATTCATTCACAAAATGTTTACACTGCGAGAATTATGCTTCTATCGAGTGAGAAAAAGGATTAACCTGCTAGCGTAGTAGCCCGATTTTCACAATCCAATGAATCCAATCCAATTACAAATGCTGTTTCATGTTGTTTTAATTACTAATTTCAAAGTGACAGTACAATTATAACATCTGTATTAATCTAGAAGTGTTCCCATGGACATGGAAAACCTAGAAATATCTAGGTTTGAACCTACAACTTTTTGATGTCCAGCCTTTAACTAGTGGCTAGACCACCATTCCCATTTGTATGCAATGTATGGATTGTGTTGTTGTCTCTATTCTACAGGAGTTCAGTAAGGAGGTGGAAACTCGCTCTAGTCTGAAGACCTCAGTGCTAAATGAAGGTAACCAGCTGCTCAGACTGAAAAAGATGGACACTGCGTCTCTGAGGTCTGAACTCGCCCGCTTGGACTCACAGTGGGCCGAACTGCTCGCCCACATTCCTGTGGTACATGAGAAACTCCACCAGGTACTGTCCAGCATGCTGCCTGCTCTAAGATAATAGGATTCGTTTATTTTTTTTATGAGGTTCTTACTTTCTGTCTGGCCCTTCTAAGTCTACTGTCTTTTAAAGATTATCAAAAAAACTAAACTGACACTATTTACTTTCTTAATAATTGTCCCCAGTCTTATTGTGTCTCCTACTTTATTTCCCTCTGAAATACATTATATTTTGGAGTTAAATGTGATGCACATTGTTTTTAAAGGAATATATATTTTTTATGCATTGTTTTATTGTGCTTTAGTCTCAGATGGATAAGCTGGCATCTCGTCATGCTATCGCTGAGCTTGTGAACTGGATTTCACTGATGGAGAGAGTCATAGAGGAGGATGAAGAAAATCTCAAAGGTGCTGTTGGGTCAAAGGTCATCCAAGAGTACCTGCAGCGGTACAAGGTGAAAATGTAATCTTATTGGTAAAAGTCTGGCTTCATGTGACTAATTGTGCTGACAGTTTTTCTCTCTTTTGCATGACTTCCTCTTCTTCCCGTGCAGGGCTTCAGAGTGGACGTGAACTGTAAGCAGCTCACCGTGGACTTTGTGAATCAGTCAGTGCTGCAGATCAGTGGCCATGATGTGGAGAGCAAGCGCAATGACAAGACGGATTTCGCAGAGAAACTAGGGGCCATGAACTGCCGCTGGCAGATACTGCAGACACACGTCATAGAGAGGGTGAGACTCAGGGGGTGGTTCACACTGAAAACGTTTTTGCATCCATCTTTGACTATTGCGCTCTGCACGAGCGGCGTGTTTTTTAGATGCGGTGTCAAGCTAAAAATAAATATAGGGTAAAACGCATCTCGAGGCCAATTTTGAGTGTTACTCCATAAAGTAATCCACTACAAATTAGGGTTCAGACACTGAACCCCAAGTTGCTCCCAATGGCAAGCTAGCACCTTGCATGGCAGCTCTGTCCTCATTGGTGTATGAGTGTGTGTGTGTGAATGGGTGAATAAGTCACTGTGTAAAGCGCTTTGAAAACCACTAAGGTTAAAAAAAGTGCTATATAAGTGCAGACCATCTACTATTTGTTTATTGCACTGAGATTATTTTGCTGTGTGTTAAGAGTAAAAGTTTGTTTTAACTCATTCTGTGTATCTAAAGACTATATTCACACAATCCATTTGTCACTGAATAATGTCTCTTTTAATACTCTTTTGTTCTTTACAGTCAGTTGTTGAGTAAATACAACAAAAATAAAGCAAAATATAATTCTAATCACACATGGAGGCGCTAAAGAAAGCATTCACATCCTCTCTTGTTAATATGCGCTCATTTGCTGTTGCCGGTATTCTTAAAGAGACAGTAACGTTGTAGCACATGTTCTACATATCAATATAAATACTTGTAATTAGTGAACATTTTGCTAGTAAACAATAAACATGTAACAAAAATTATATATGCAATATAATATATGCAATTTCAATGCAAAAAAATTATGAAATAGACTGAATTTTATAATTTTTCATTTTTCAAAATGTTGATTTTCCAGTATGATGAATTATAGGGATAAATTATAATTTGTTAATTTAAGATTTTCGAAGGTCCCTTTATAATTAAGAGCATTAGCTAAGAGAGAATTTATTTTCATATGTAGGCAAATGGAAATTGTAACACGAAATATACCCATATGAATCAAAATCAAATCAAGCCGGAATTGAATCGAAAGCTAGTGAATCAGAATCGAATCGTGAAATCTGTATCAAAAGCCAGCCCTACTTTAAAATGACTTTTTGTTTTCCACACAAGGGGTGCACGCCCTTCAGCTCTCATAGAAATGCACATAGACGCACATATGAACATAATTCATGTTTTAAATGTTTTCTACATAAATAATAATCGTTCAGATATGTGTGCAACCCAAGTAATATACTTAGTAATTAACTTTATTTAAAGTCAGTTACTGTAATGTTCATTTCAAATGTAATTAGTTACATTACTTTTTGACTCAAATTAATTAGATTACCGATTACAGTAATCAGAATACACCCAACTCTGCTTGCCTCACCTGCGCTCTGCTCTGTTCATTTCACTGCTTTTAGATTTTTTAGCAGAGTTTAACAGTTCAGTCGGAACGGCCCCTTACTCATTGTTAGTCTTACATTTTAAAGTTCTTGTTTTGAAATCCATCATACATTTTCTACACACTTTGATTAATTTATTTCCCTTCCAACCGCTTACATTTTTGATGATTCAGGTGCAATATCTGGAGGGCTTGCTGACGTCTTGGGTGGAATATGAGGGTAAAGTTCAGAGTCTTCAGGCATGGCTGAGTGCTCAGGAGGACAGGCTCAAGAGGAAACACAGGATTGAGAACTTATCTTCAGTGCAGAATGCCCTCAAAGACTGCCAGGTCTGATGGTCCTCTCCAATACTTATTTAATATGACCTCCATGAGGTGGCCTCTACCTTTATAATACATATATTCTGTCTTCCTATCTTTATCTCATATAAAACGTCAGGACATGGAGGAGATGATAAAGGAGAAGGAGAGGGAGTTGGAGAGAGTGGAGGAACAAGCCTGTGCTCTCGTTCAAAACAAGACAGACGAGGCCTGTGCTGTTGTCATGGAAACTCTCCGAGCCCTCAATAACACATGGGCCAACCTGGACCACCTGGTATTTACTTGTTTAATTTGACCATATAATGAGGCTATATTATACACTTTTAAAGCATTTTCTCTTCCCTGAAGTCCACTTATAATGTTATTCAAGGTTCGTTGCATCAAGTAGGTCAAATTGTTGTTTTACTTGCCCATTTTCCACCCTCTCTCTGACCCTTAGAATTAAACGGGTACGGATGGTGTTCACACTGTCATTCATAAGGCCAAGCTACTGAATACTGAATAGGCTTTAATATTTAAATGTGGGCGGTCATATCTTAATGAGCTCATGGTTGTGACATCATAACCATGTGCCCCCCCCCCCCCAACCCATTTTTATGCTATAAATGTTTTTCAAAAATTTGTGAAACCAACATGGACACAAAAATTACATTTCCACAGACTTGACATGTTTGTTTTTGACTAGTTAAAAAAAAGATGTTTCCTTTTTATCATCTTATACAACCTTATTTGTTAATGACCCACACTATATGGTTTATGTGTTTACCTCTGAGTGTGTAAAATGTGTACATGTTTGTGTTGTCATTAGATCGGGCAGCTGAAGATCAGTCTGAAGTCAGTGCAGGACAAATGGAGTCAGTATAAACAAGCGTCTGAAGAGATCAACAGCCACCTAACAGAGGGACGATACTCTGTGTCCCGCTATCGTCTGCTCACGGGATCTCTGGAGGCAGCACGATTACAGGTGGAGAGTCTACAGGTAAAAACAGGAAAAACTTCTGTGCCTGTTGATCAATCATGCTGGAAATGATGCAGCTGCTGTAGAAATCCAGTAAATGGTCTGTGTTTGTCTTCTGACAATCTGTAGAAACTGCAAGAGGAGCTTGAAAAGCAGGAGAGCAGTTTGAGGAAGTTTGGTGCCGTTACACATCAGCTCCTGGAGGAATGCCAACCTTCTGTGTCTGACTCACTCAATAACACACTCAAAGATATCAACGCCAGGTGAGTGTGACACTGCTTAAAGGAATAGTTCACCCAAAATGAAAATTCAGTCATCGTTTATTCTCCCTCATGTTGTTCCAAACCCATATGACTTTCTTTCTTCCATGGAACACAAGAAAAGATGTTAGGCAGAATCTTAGCTTTAGTCACTATTCAGTTCACTATTCATCTCCTTTGCAAAACATCTCCTTTTGCGTTGAACAGACAAAAGAAAGTTTATGACACGAACCTTCTCCATTTGTAAAACTAATGAAGAAAAAGTACCAAAATGCACCATGGTAATACCATGTTTTTGGACATGTTCCATGGCAGTCCCATTGTATTCTTACAATGACCAAAGAGTAATTTGTATAAACCATGTTATTTGAATATGCTATTCATTCAGTACATTGTTATGTATCAAAGTACCATGCTATTACCATAACTGTACCATATTACCACCAGAATACATTTTTTAAGGGAAAATGTACTATAGTATACTGTATAGTTGTTCTGGTTATTGGTGAGAAGATACTTAAAGGAAAAGTGAAAATTCTCTCATCATTTACTCACCCTCATGTTATCCCAGATGTGTCTGACTTTCTGTCTTCTGCAGAACACAAATGAAGATTTTTAAAAGTATATATCAGCTCTGCAGGTCCATACAATGCAAGTGATTGGTAAACCAAAACTTTAAGCCTCCACAAAAGCACATAAATGTAATCAATAACACTCAAGTGATGTAATCCATGTCTTCTGAAGAGACAGCAGTCTCCTTGGCGATCATGATTTGAAGCTTGATTACAATTCCTAGAACCATCTAGCGCTCTGCGTGTGCATCAAGTACTAGGAAGTGTAATTAAGCTTTATGTCATGATCTTGCCTAGAGACTGGTCTGGATCGCTTAAGAAGACATGGATTTAACAACTGGAGTCTTTTGGATTGCTTTTATGCTGCTTTTTTGTGCTTTTTGGAGCTTCAAAGTTTTGCCCACCATTCACTTGCATTGTATGGACCTACAGAGCTGAGATATTCTTCTAAAAATCTTCATTTGTGTTCTGCGGAAGAAAGAACGTTATACACATCTGGGATGGCATGAGGGTGAATAAATGAAATTTTTGGGTGAACTATTCCTTTAAAGCTGTAATTATGTCTTTTTTATGGTCTTTAGGTGGAACAGTCTGCAGGAGGAGATTGTGGAGCGTCTAAAGAGCAGTAAGGCTCTCCTTCAACTCTGGCAGGGTTATAAAGATCTTTATGGACAAAGTGAGTCCAGCGTACAGAGCTCAGAGGAGAGAGCAAACCAGCTTCTGAAGACAGCTAGTCACAAAGACATTACAGAGGAAGAGGTGTCCACATGGATCCAAGACTGTGCTGTGAGTGAAACTGATTTAGTCTGTTTGCTTAAATGCATGTGTGTGAATATGTTTGTTTGTGTTAACATATTAATGTATAGTTTATAATTATTAATTCTTGTCCTTTGTTTTATCAGGAGTTGTTGCGGTCTCAGGGTCCAGTCCAAGCATCTCTACAGGTCTTACTGGAGTTGGGAGAGCAGCTCAAACAGCAGGTTGACACATCAGCTGTGGCCTCCATCCAATCTGACCACCTGTCACTCACCCAACGCCTCAGCACTGTCAAGCAGAGCCTGAGCAGACAGCAGGTGGCGCTGCAGGTGAGGAAAGATGATCTGTCATTTCTGCACCATTTAAGATCATTTTAGTGTCAGGTACTGAGGTTTTTTCTTCACCCAGGCTGGCGTTCGGGACTATGAGACCTTTAACGAGCAGTTGGACTCTCGGTTCCGCTGGATTGTGGAAGCTGAGGAGGTCCTCAGAAGCCAAGATCCAAACAGTTCCTCTGACCAGTCACTAATCCAAGACCGTATGGAGGAACTCAAGGTATACGGGCCACTTTTACACATGAAACCTGCTAGATTGCCATAAAATTGCCAGATAAACTATTTTAAAGCTAAAAGTACCATATCTGTTATTCCTATAAACAATTGCTTTATATATATATATATATGATCATTTTGTATATAATAATTAAAATAATTACAAAGATAACATATTTTATATTAAATATGTTAAGTCATTTGCTGTGATCTTCATAAAGATTCAAATATTTTGAGACCAATTTAAGGCATTTCAATTTAGTTTCTCTTTATTTTTGCAGAAACAGATGCTGAAGTTTAGCAGTATGGCTCCTGATCTGGAGAGACTGAATGAGCTGGGTTACAGACTTCCTCTTAATGACTCTGAGATCAAACGTATGCAGAACCTCAACAGATGCTGGTCCAACACCTCAGCTCAAACCACAGAGAGATTCAGGTACGCTGAATGAAGAGAGAATACACGATCACTGAATACTTCATTGTAATTATCCGGTTTACTCTCAACACTGGTTGGTTCTTTGCAGTCTTTGTTTTAATCTGAAATTAGACGTTCTTTGTATCAGTTTGCCTTCCTAACAATGTGAAAATTCTCTCCTCAGTAAACTCCAGGCCCTTCTACTCCAGCAGCAGACATTTCTGGAGAAGTGTGAGACGTGGATGGAGTTCCTGGAGCAGACGGAGGAGAAACTGACCGTTGAGATATCCGGAAACTTTCAGAGTTTGATGGAGCAGCAGAGAGCTCATGAGGTGAGCTGTGTGTACTGAGACGTACCGTACAAGAGTGAAACAGGTATCAATCAAGAGTTGAGAAATTAGTCCAGCAACCAATATATGATTAGTGAGTAAATAGTCTCAGCTTCAGACAGCATGCCCATGGAAAGTTCAAAGACCATCCAGTGCATATTACACACAAACTGTCCCTCTCAAAATCTATTGCAAACTCCAATCAGATAATAGATTTAATCAGTCTGTCGAGAAATAAAGTGATGTAGATGGGGCTTCTAAAGTGAACACTTATGAGGTAGGATTTGAGTTTGTTGGAAAATGGAAGAGTCAAAAGATTTGATTAATTTAGTTTGAGAAGCGTATCATTGAGCACATGTATATATACACTTCTATATCCACTTTGCTTAGAATTAACCACCCCTAAATGTCACAAACCGTGGTTGTTTATTAGGGGTGTAACGATCCACTAGTTTTCTCGGTGCATCGATTACTAAAAATTAGCGCTGTCAATCCATACAACTTTTAATAGCGATTAATCGCATAATTTTTCGTACTTAAGTGTTTGAAAAGTGTTGAAATTTGACTAAATATACTTATTTTCCAGTCAAAATGCATTTATTTCCATCTAAGGAAAGAAAACAAAACAATATGTAGAGATAGAAATGCACAATATCTAAAGATCAATGCATCAATTCAAGTAACATTAAACGTTTCCCAAAGACTAAGGGGGAGGTTGACTTATTGAAAGAACTAGTCTCCTCATAGGTTGCATTTTCATTGCAATGGGCATTATATCTCTTAAACTCTCTTCCTCCACAATATTAATCTGCCAGTAGACAGTTGCTATCCACTCTCCTTCATCATGGAATACTTTCCTAGTATTAGCCATGTTCATTATTTCTCATGTGTCAACACCAGAGTCAAGCGGCACTTTGAACTCCACATGAAAAGCGCTTGCAGACAAAAATGTCTTATTCTGAGTTTTGGTGATAGTTAAGACTTGACGTGCTTCTGTGGTAATTAAAATGCGCCTTAAATAGACTGAAAAATACTTGATTTCTATCACAAGTATCATCTGGTCTTGTTTTGTACATTAGCGTTAAGACATCCTTTCTCCATCATTTTATCCCTGACATGGTAGCGCTGTTGTGTGTGTGTTGTGAAGTGTGCGTCAGTGTAATGACACATTACAAAGATTCCACTCTTCCAACAAGTGTTTATGCTGGTTTATGCTGCTGTATTAACGGTAAATGTATAAATTGCGATTAAGAAAAATTAACTGGTTAAGCTTTAATTAATCGCATGCGTATTCTGAAAAAGCATCGATTACTAAAAATTTAATGGATTGCAATTAGGCTAAACAGTACACAATATTTTGAAATGGATAAATATTAAATTAGTTACATGCGAGCATGCACCCTCTCAGTGCTCTTGTCTTGAGTCAAATGCGCTCAAAACATTGTACAGCCGTTGCGTGGCCACTACTGAACTAAAATGCTTTTGTTGCAGGGAAAATTAGCCATTATTCTCTATGAGATAAAATGGTGCTATTTAACTGCTATTATTGTTTTGTTGGGGACTTGGCCTGCACAAAGTACTTAAGTTGAAGTCATCTAGTTGATGTTGCTCTTTTCTTTATTTGCATATGATGCATTGAGGAAAATGAATGTAGTCAGATGATGTTACTTTAATGTTGTAATATTTGGATTAGTTTACCGATTCAGGGTTCCCACGGTCATGCAAAACTGTGTTTTCCAGGCCAGGACAAATCATGCAAATTAATACAATCTTAAAAAATTATGGAATTTCTATAGTGCGATTTATGGAATATGGAATACTTTCCTGGTTATGCTTGGCTGTAAAATATTTTATCAGCACATTGCACTTTTTGTTGTTTTCCAAGTAGCCTGTATGAACATATACTGTATTTAATGTGTTTGTCTTTATTTTTCTTGGCTAAGACACATTAGGGGAAGTATTTAAAGAATCCTATAAATGCCAAAAAAACAAACAAATAGTTAATCGTATCGAATTGTATCGATTCAAATCGAATCGTTCTGAATTTCTGAGTTTTCAATTGAATTGAAAACCTATGGCTAAGAAAATGATAGGCTTCAACAGTAAGGTTCAGTGGTTTGTTTGAATTTCACATAGTAAAAAATGTGCATGAAAAGATGCAGAATTAACATGGCTCGTAACAGTTTCTATATTTCTCAAACTGTATCAAAACTTGAATGCAAGTCAATGGAAATCTGAAATAATTACAGATAACAGCACTAAACTTACAGAAATATAATGCCGCTTTTCCTGCTGTCCTTCGATTTAATGATGTCTCGCTCATGATTTTACATTCTTGAGCTTCAATGCTAATTAAATTCCACCATATGACTGCAAATGACTTTATATAAAATTACTTCATCCATCCGGTCTTCCATCACTTGCTGATATTTTATTAGATAGTCATTACGTGTCCTATTCGGGTTAAAAAACTAAAACAATTTTATTAATTTAAGTTACTATACATATTAAAATAAGGAACATGTCTGGGTTTGTTATGCGCATGTTCATGGAGTGTTTTACGCATGCGGGTCAGTTAATGGGCGTCGGCTGTTCAGATTCGTGTCTGATGTGGACTACATTTAAAATGTGTGAGCAACCTTAAAAAAAATCTGATTTGAGCCACAGTCACTGCGGTGTGAATGTTAGCCTATGAATCGTGAATCGAATCAATTTGCTTTCAACCCAAAGCCCAAAGATTCACACCTCTATTGGCCACTTTGCATGTCACATCCGCTTCCTGTCTAAGTGGGCGGTTCCTGGCCAGAATAGGCTGCAAAATGGACCAGATAGTCAAAAGTGTGGCTGTGTGAGTTTGTGAGTTTAAAGTTAAGTGTCTGCTCTGCTCTGTTGTAGTTGTTTCAGGCAGAGATGTTCAGCAGACAGCAGATTCTTCACTCTATCATCAGTGATGGACAGCGCATGCTGGAGCAAGGACAGGTGGACGACAGGTGAGTGATATGGCCATCGGGAAGAATGTGATTAGCATAATTTAAAACGCATAACCATGATTATTGCACAGATTTAGAAGTTTTTCTCTCAAAGTGAAGAAATGGCCAACACTTGCCTTAAAACTTGTGCTGTTCCATAAACATTATTCTCTTCTCTAATTCCAGAGATGAGTTTAAGCTGAAGTTGGCTCTTCTCAGTAACCAGTGGCAGGGGGTGGTGAGACGCGCTCAGCAGCGGAGGGGAATCATCGACAGTCTCCTCCGTCAGTGGCAGCGCTACAGGGAGATGGAGGAGAAGCTCCGGAAGTGGTTGGTGGAAGTGTCCCATCAGGCCGAGACCCGGCAGGCAGGCGCACCTGTACCCCTGCAGCAGGCACGGGCCATGCTGGATGCTGTTCAGGTAATGAGTAGGGATGCACGATATATTAGCTGCCAATATATTATTGGCTGATAACTGAGAAAATGGATGATGGAATTACCGCCGATATTTTTGCAGATATTATGTTAGTTTATTTACTTGTGGCTTAGAATTTCTGACTGCCTGCTGCATCTTTTCTTCAGGCAGGGGCTCGGGCAGCCTCATAGACTGTGCGCGTGCACACACACACAACGTGTATGTGTGAGTGAGAGCCAAACTCATGCCATTCTGTGAGGGTTATTTTAGCATCGCTGCACCTTGTAACGTTATTTTGGAGCTAGTTTTAGTCATCTGCTGCAAATAACGTCATGCCGTTTGTTTCATGAGGCTATAAACAAAAATGTAGCAAAAGCATGTATGTATGTTACTTGGGGGCAATCGTTTATGCTTATTTAAATGACACATATATTTAAAATGATGTCATAACATACTACTCTTACTAGTTTTGCAGCATGCAAAATTTCTGTCTGTACTGTTCTTTGAAAGCTAAGCTGGGGTCAGAGCACAGGGTCAGCAATGATACAGGAGCAAGTAGGGTCAAGGGCACATCAGTGGCATATTGAACCCCCGACCTTCTGGTCAGTAACTCGGAGCCTTAACCGCTGAGCTACCAAATTGTTAACATTCATCATTCTTTCTTCTGCATAACACAAATGAAGATTTTTAGTAGAATATCTCAGCTCTGTAGGTCCATACTATGCAAGTGGCCACCATTCACTTGCATTGTATGGACCTACAGAGCTGAAATATTCTTCAAAAATCTTCATTTGTGTTCAGCTGAAGAAAGAAAGTCCTACACATCTGGGATGGCATGAGGGTGAGTAAATGATGGGTTTAATGACGACAATAATTTTTTGCCTAGTGGTAATATTTCATGATTGTAATTAGCGCCTCCTGCTGACTCTCTGTTGTTCCTGCAGCTGCGAGAGAAGGTGCTGCAGAGGCAGCAGGGCAGTTACATCCTGACAGTGGAGGCCGGGAGACAGCTGCTTCTGTCTGCAGACTCACGAGCTGAATCAGCGCTACAGGAGGAGCTGCTGAACATACAGGAGCGCTGGAGACACGCTAATATTCGACTTGAGGAGCAGAAGAAAGAGCTGGCCGTGCTGCTCAGGGTACAGTCCTGTATTCCACAGCGCCACCTGCTGATATCATGTGTATTCTGTATTACATGCGTAGAGTTGGGAAGGTCGAATCATTTTAGCGGTTAGAAATTTAGATTAATTTATATCAATGGGGTTGTTTTTAGCTGAAGTATGTAGTTTAAATACTGTCACCCTAATTATGATCACAAAAGATTCTTCCATTTAAATATATATATTTTTTTTTAAAGAAATATTCTGGGTTCAATACAAGTTAAGCTCAATCGACAGCATTTGTGGCATAATGTTGATTAACACAAAAAATTATTTAGACTCATCCCTCCTTTTCTTTAAAAAAAGCAAAAATCGAGGTTACAGTGAGGCACTTACAATAGAAGTGAATGGGGCCAATTTTAAGAGTGTTTAAAGGCAGAAATGTGAAGCTGATAATTTTATAAAAGCACTTACATTAATTCTTCTGTTAAAACTCAACATGTATTATTTGAGCTGTAAAGTTGTGCATAATTTTTTACAGTCGTTTTAGGGTTTAGTGACATTACCTCATGGCAATGAGGTTGTAAGATTTACTATAACTTTACACAGAAAAGGTTAGTAAGTTATTTTATCTCATCAAAATCATGTTTACAAATTATACTTTTGAAACTGGGAGTATTTTCATGTTTATGGATTGGCCCCATTGATTTCCAATGTAACTGCCTCACTTTTTTTCTCCCCAAGTTAGAATGCCCAATTCCAAATGCGCACTAAGTCCTCGTGGTGGCATAGAGACCCGCCACAATCCGGGTGCCGGAGGAGGAATCTCAGTTGCCTCCGCGTCTGAGACCATCAATCCGTGCATCTTATCACGTGGCTTGTTGAGCGCATTACCGCGGAGACATAGCGTGTGTGGAGGCTTCACGCTATTCTCTGCGGCATCCACGCACAACTCACCACGTGCCCCGCCGAGTGAGAACCACATTATAGCTACCACGAACAGGTTACCCCATGTGACTCTACCCTCCCTAGCAACCGGGCCAATTTGGTTGCTTAGGAGACCCTCAACACGCCCTGGATTCAAACTGAAGTGTTGTTAGTCAGCGTCAATACTCACTGAGCTACACAGACCCTCAGACTTTTGCTTTTTTAAAGAAAATTTTTGTGGTAATCAATATTATGCTACAAATAATGTGGATTGAGCTTAACTTTTGAACACAGAATATTCTTTTAAAGGCCCGTTTGAAGAAAATATTATGTCAAATATAACATGGCATATATAGGTTTCAACATAGCACTCGATTTATATATTTATTGCCATACAATTCTCCCTCTCTTACAGTCCAGATATACAAATGCTTTACAGGTCAACTAAATAACTAGAACTTTGCATGAAATTGCCATCGTTCATTGCCAGAATATGTTGTATGTAAACAGAGCATACATTAATGGATTCAAACTGTGTGTTCAGGATTGGGAGAGATGTGAGAAAGGCATTGGGGGATCTCTGGAGAAACTGAGAGCGTTTAAACGACAACTTTCCCAGCCCCTTCCAGATCGTCACGAGGAGCTGCAGTCTGAACAAATGCGCTGCAAGGTATTTGTTTATTAATAGATGCATTATACTGTTTGCTTTCCCTGAAACTGAACAGAAATTAAAAATGAAAAACTATAAATCTTTTGAATGCATTTCAGTGTGTTGTCTGTTGTTTCAGACTAACCATTTCTCTGGGATTTCCAATGCATTTATATTCAGTGATGTGGTGTAGTTTTGTCTTTCTGGATTTGAATGGAGTGTGAAAAGCTGTAGTTAAATCAGCATGTGTTCACGTATCAATCAGGCAAAATAAGACGTGTATTAAATGTATCTTATATATATTGCATTTGCTGGCATTATCGTGGATTATGAAAAAAAGAAAGCTTCTAAATGTCTGTTCCATGCAGGATCTGGAGAGCATGTTTGATGGCTGGAAGGAGGATCTGACTCACCTGACGGTGTTGAGAGAATCTCTGTCCAGCTACATCAGTCCTGAAGATCTGTGTGTGTTACAAGAGCGCATTGAACTTCTACACCGCCAATGGGAGGAGATCTGTCACCAGGTACAGAGAAAAACACCTGTCATGTATGGGACACAAGAACTGACATTTAGCTAGTAGAGTTCTGTATCACAAATCCCATATGACAAGACCAAAATGTCCTTATTCGGGAGACATCTGTTGAGTTCGTGTTGCCAGTAGGTGACGCTGTTTTACCAAATATACCTGGATTTTTGGTGCAGGCATTGGCTGTGTTTTGAAACCAAACCAGCATTTCTGAGCATCATATGTGTGTTTGAGCTTTCAAATAATGGCCAGAAAAGTGGTCTAAGTAGCTCAATGGATTTTTAAATATAGCAATACATTTTTGGGGAATTAAATATAGGGAAACTGAGTGTAAATTTGATTAAATTGCTGCTTTTAAACATGAACACTGTTTTGTTGAATATATTACTTTTTGGTGTTTTCAAGTAGACAGTTTTGCATAGCATGATGTATTTAGCTAAAACTGAAACTTGGATGCAAAGGAAGGGGTTAGTAGACTGTGGCATCCGGTGTGTGCGCTGAGATGCCACAGGATGTGAGCGTTCATTTGCTGTAGATAAATTAAACAGCAGGTACAGGCCATCAGAGAACTCCTCTCTCACAGCATGTATGTCAAAAGATAGACTTGTAAGTATGAAAAATGCCATTTGCTAACTCTACATTCTGCTATTGAAATGTATGTGCACCTATTTTTTCACTCTATATTTAGAAATGTAATTCAGATATAGTTTAAGCGGTTGTTCTTATGCAAAATGACATTGTAAAACTCTAAATGCCAATGTCTTTGTGTGTGTTTGTGCAGTTGTGTCTGCGCAGGCAGCAGGTGAGTGAGAAGCTGAATGAATGGGCGATCTTCAACGACAAATATAAAGAGCTCTGTGAATGGTTGACTCATATGGAAAGCAAAGTATCTCAGAATGGAGACATCAGTATTGAAGAGATGATTGAGAAACTACGAAAGGTAACAAATCAGATCCTTTGCCAATAACCTTCATCTACTGTAGATTTTGTATTTCTTAGATTTTAGCACTGCAAAATGCATCTGCTGGTTAAGACTTTATATTACACTCCATGTTTTTGTTTTGATAATTATTGTTTTTGATTAAATTATATACATTTACTACAGTTATTGTTATTGCTGTGAAATCATAAAATATTTACATCAATCCTAATTTCTGTTTTTCATGGCTAATTATCATAGTTTTATTGTAGTAACCTGTGAAACTGTGGTAGTTTGGTAGAAACTATGGTTGGCATGGTCATTTTTGTTAGGGGTTCTACAATCATGGAAAACTGGGAAACTGTTTCCCATCTTGAATAAAGTCATGGACATTTTTTATTGTGAGTGTAATTTTTTTTAGTTTTACTCAGCTCTAAAATATTTAATTGGCTAGAAATTGCTCACACATTAATGGAGAAGTCATGTATTTCACTGGTCAATAGAAATGGGAACCTTGTTATATTCAGGATTTAGCTTAAAGCAATATTTATCCCAAAAAAATGAAAATTCTCTTATAATTTATTCACCCTCATGCATCCCTGACATGTCTGGCTTTCTTTCTTCTGAGGAGCACAAACTAAGATTTTAAGAAGAATATCTCAGCTCTATAGGTCCAAACAACATGAGTGAATGGCGATCAAAACTTTGAAGCTCCAAAAAGCACATAAAGGCAGCAAAAAGTAATCAGTACGACTCCAGTGGTTTAATCCATGTCTTCTGAAGTGATCCAATCGGTTTTGGGTGAGAAACATCTTGCCATTGCGGTCTTTACGCACAATCATGATTTCAAGCTTAATTACCTTCCTAGCACCATCTGCGAATCCGTCAAGCACTAGGAAGTGTAATTGAGCTTGAAACCATGATCACGAAGGAGACTGCTGATTAATAGTGAAAAACAAGTTATATTTTGGTCTGTTCTCACCCAAAACCGATTGGATTCATTCAGTAGACATGGATTTTAATCCACTGTAGTCGTACTGATTACTTTTTGCTGCCTTTATGTGCTTTTTGGAGCTTCAAAGTTTTGGACCCATTCACTTGTGTTGTATGGAACTACAGAGCTGAGATATTCTTCTAGATATCTTCATTTGTGTTCTGCAGAAGAAATAAAGTCATACACATCTATGATGGAATGAGGGTGAATAAATGATGAGAGATTTACAATTTTTGGTGTTTTATCCCTTTAATCTTGCTCATGGTAAATAACAGTCTAGGTTCCTGTTTAACCAAAGCCCTTTCTCTCTCTGTCTGGCTGCTATCAGGACTATCAGGAGGAGGTGACAATGGTGCAGGAGAATAAACATGAGCTTCACGATTTGGGGAAGCGTTTAGCTCTGGCCAGTCACGAGAGCAAAGCTTCTGACATAGAACACAAACTGGACAAGATCAATGAACGCTGGCAGCACCTGCTTGACCTCATAGGAGCCAGGTAGCTGTGGGTTTAGTATGCTTCAAGGCTCAGTTAAGAAATGCTCTGGTCAATGGGTGCAGTTGGGATAGTGTCTCTGAAGTAAGGGTTCTGGTATTCTGTGGTGGTGTAGCATAATGGTTAAACATCTAGGCTGGTAATTATAAGATTGTAGGTTCAAACTCTGCAGAGGATGATACGTGAGCGGTCACCATTGTGCTCTTGATTATTGATGCTTAAAGAAATATTCAAGTTAAGTACTGCTAAATGACTACTGATGAATCACTATTTATTAACTACTAAAATCAGGGTGAAGAAGCTTCGAGAGACACTGGTGGCCGTGCAGCAGCTGGATAAAAACATGAGCAGTCTGCGCTCTTGGCTCGCACACATCGAGACCGAACTGTCTCGCCCCATCGTCTATGACACCTGCGACTTCCAGGAGATCCAGAGAAAGCTGGACCTGCAGCAGGTACACAACACACACACACACACACACACACACACACACACACACACACACACACTTACACAGGCATTCAAAAATAGCTCAAAATTCCATCTTTGATTGTTAGCTATACATATCAATTTCCACCCTAGCAGCTGTTGCTAAACTTTCTTAATTATAAGTTTTATTATTATATTATAAGTTAAATTATTATTTAACATTTATCACTTTGTATTTAATATAATACAACTACAGATAAATATTGAGAAATAATTTTAACACATAAAAATTCACATCAAGTCTATTTAGTTAAATGATGAGTTTTGCTTTGTGTTCAGGAGCTGCAGAGAGACATCGAGAAGCACAGCACAGGTGTGGCGTCCGTGCTGAACCTGTGTGAAGTTCTCCTGCATGACTGCGACGCCTGTGCGACAGACGCTGAGTGCGACTCCATCCAGCAGGCCACACGAAATCTGGACCGCCGCTGGAGGACCATCTGTGCCATGTCCATGGAGAGGAGACTCAAGTATGATGCTTGTATATATACTTTTTGTGCATACTGCAAAAAGTAGAATGAGTAGTATGGCTGAATGCCATTTGTGTTCACAATTCTTTAGCTCCAATTGGGGTTGGTGGTATAATGGTTAACAGTCTGGACTTTTAAGGGGGGCTAAACTTGTAACAAGTGAACTGTAATAAGATGATTTGGAAGAAAGCTTTTGTTAAATGGCAATCTAGTTTCTTTTAAAAGTTTATATTCTAATAGTTTTTAAAATGCCTTCAGGAAATTTTCAAACTGGCTGTTTTTTAAAATTTTGCAAAAATAACAGGATTGAGGAGACGTGGCGGCTTTGGCAGAAGTTTCTCGATGATTTCTCACACTTTGAGGATTGGCTAATGGTGTCGGAGAAGACCGCCGCACTGCCAAACTCATCTGGTGTCCTTTATACTGTCGCCAAAGAGGAACTCAAGAAATTTGAGGTGAGATGTGTGTGATATTATTTTTTTTATAATTTGTATTTTATTTTATCCCCTTTTCTCCCAATTTGGTATGCGCAATTCCCACTACTTACTAGGTCCTCGTGGTGGCACGGTTACTTGCCTCAATCCGGGTGGCGGAGGACAAGTCTTAGTTGCCTCCGCTTCTGAGACTACCAGTCCGCACATCTTATCACATGGCTCACTGTGTATGACACCGCAGAGACTCACAGCATGTGGAGGCTCATGCTACTCTCCGCAATCCATGCACAACCTACCCCGCACCCCATTGAGAGCGAGAACCACTAATCGTTACCCTATGTGACTTTAGCAACTGGGCATATTTGGTTGCTTTGGAGAGCTGGCTGGAGTCACTCAGCACACCCTGGATTCGAACTCGTGACTCCAGGGGTGATAGTCATCGTCAATACTCGCTGAGCCACACAGACCCCCTGTGTGTGATATTATTGAGAGGATATGTATTGGATTTTGGTAACACTTTACAATAGTGTTGCATTCATTACCAGAAGTTAACGTAATAGTTAACATGAGCAAGAGTAAAAAATGTACAATACTTTCACAGCATTTATTGATCTTGGATGTTAATTTTTACATATACTAAGAATGCTTCTTTTATGGATTTCTGTTAGAGAATGTTCCTATTTATGTTATTAACACAGTGTACTGTGCATTTATAGACTTTCCAGCGTCAGGTGCATGAAAGTTTGACACAGCTGGAGTTGATCAATAAACAGTATCAACGGTTGGCACGTGAGAATCGCACTGACGCGGCCTGTAGTCTGCGAGAGATGGCACACAACGCCAACCAGCGCTGGGATAATCTACAGAGACGAGTGGCATCAGTTCTCCGCAGACTCAAGGTACAGAGCATTTATCTGTGTAAAGTATTATACAACAAGAAGTTCACTTTTGTTTATGCTGTACTTCTTTGACTTTGGACTTTGACTGTTAACTATACATCAAAATAAAAATGAAAAGTTATCAAATGCACAACAATACAGCATCCAACGCTAATTCCTAGAAACAAGAATATTATTTTGTTTAGCTCAAAATGAAGAAATCACCAAATTGAAAGTTTTAAAAAAGAGATTTTAATCTTTTAAATAATAAAAATGTTAATATAATCTACTAAATATAATATGAATAAATATTTATAAATAAAAATGTATAAATCATGCTGGAATGGAAGCTAAAACAAGGGTCATGGAAGCTAGATTACTGCTAAACTTTTCTAAATATTGTTTTTCACTGGCAGCCAAAAGTTTGGAATAATGTACAGATTTTGCTGTTTCAGAAGGAAATTGGTGCTTTTATTCACCAAAGTGGCATTCAACTGATCACAAAGTATAGTCGGGACATTACTGATGTAAAAAAACAGCAACATCACGATTTGATTTTTTTATTTTTTTTATCAAATCTAGATAGCAGCATCACTCCAACTGCTAATTTGGCACTAGAAAATCTCTTGCCATTATATCAAACACAGTTGAAAGGTATTTGGCTCATTAAACGAAGCTTAACATTGTGATTGTGTTTGCTTTTGAGTTGCCACAGTATGCAATAGACTGGCAAGTCTTAAGGTCAATATTAGGTCAGAAATGGAAAAAAAGAAACTTTCTCTAAAAACTCGTCGGTCAATCATTGTTTTGAGGAATGAAGGTGATACAATGCTTGAAATTGCCAAAAAACTGAAGATTTCATACAAAAGTTTAACTACAGTCTTCAAAGACAGAGGACAACTGTCTCTAACAAGGACAGAAAGAGATGTGGAAGACCAGATGTACAACTAAACAAGAGGATAAGTACATCAGAGTCTCTAGTTTGAGAAATAGACACCTCACATGTCCTCCGCTGACAGCTTCATTGAATTCTACCTGCTAAAAGCCAGTTTCATGTACAACTGTAAAGAGAAGACTCAGGGGTGCAGCCTTATGGGAAGAACTGCAAAGAAAAAGCCACTTTTGAAACAGAAAAACAAAAAGAAAAGGGTCCGAGTGGGCAAAGAAACACAGACATTGGACAACAGATAATTGGAAAAGAGTGTTATGGATCTAAACCCCATTGAGCTTTTGTGGGATCAGCTAGACTGTGAGGTGTGTGAGAAGTGCTCGACAAGACAGACACATCTATGATAAGTGCTACAGGAAGTGTGGGGTGAAAGGTCACCGGAGTATCTGGACAAACTGACAGCTAGAATGTCAAGGATCTGCAAAGCTGTCATTGCTGCATGTGGAGGATTTTTTGATGAGAACTCTTTGAAGTAGTTTAATTGTAATAGTAATTTTTCATGTTATTAATGTCCTGACTATAAATTGTGATCCGTTAAATGCCACTTCGGTGAATAAAAGTACCAATTTCTTTCCATAAGAGCAAAATCTGTACATTATTTGTTATTAATATAATAATTTGTACAATATAATATTTTATTGTTTTATTAAAACATGTATATAATAATGATGGAGTGTTTTGTACATTTTTATATAATTAATACATTGAATAAATATAAGCTGAATTAAATGTTTTTTAATCATGCAAATTAATCTTTCAGTTTTAGCTTTTATTTTGATTCAGTTATTAGTTAGTTGCAGTGTTTTGCTAAGTTACTTAAAAATATTAATCCACAACAAGAATTGAACATTTAAATAAGATTGCTTTATTAATTAGTTAATTGAAAAAGTCATCAAATTACTTTTAAGTTTCTTTCTAAAACACTTTTCCACTCAACAAATTCAAAATAATGTCTATATTTCCTTCACAATGACTCATTACATAATTCATGTATTCTACATAAAATAATATATTAGAAAAAAGCATAACCCTATAATGTACTTAAAATGTAATTAAATGTACTTTACAATACCTTTTTTTAAAGTAATTAGATTACAGTAATTAATTACTTTGTAATTGGATTACACCCAACACTGGTTAGTGGAATAATTGATATTTCCTCTGCAGCACTTTATAAGTCAGCGTGAGGAGTTTGAGACAGCTCGGGACTGTATTCTGGTGTGGTTGACTGAGATGGACCTGCAGCTAACAAACATCGAGCATTTCTCTGAATGTGACGTTCAGGCCAAGATCAAACAGCTGAGGGTGCGTCTCTGATCCTTCACTGACCTAAAAGTGTTCTACATGTCTCATGTGTCATTCTCTAATGACATTGCTGTGCTCCACGCAGGCATTTCAGCAGGAAATCACTCTGAACACCGCAAAGATTGACCACATCTTCCAGCAGGGTGAAGCTCTGGTAGAGAAGAGTGAGCCGATAGATGCAGCTGTGATTGAGGAAGAGCTGGAAGAACTACAGCGGTACTGTCAGGAAGTGTTCGGACGGGTGGAACGATACTACAAGAAGCTCATCCGATTACCGGTACAATTAAAGACATCACATTCCTTCTCTGCTTTTTTTTTGTTTTTTAGGTGCATTATTTTTAGTGACTTTTTGTGAACTAGTCTTCTAGATTGTTTTCTTAGTTTTAGGTTTATAGGTTTTTATTTAAAAAAAAAAAAAACCTATATTTGTTTTTGGATTTCAGTAAACTAGTTGATCTAGATTTGTTTTATAGCTTTTTTAGTGATAGTTTAGAGTAGACTAATTTATCTGGGATTATTTTTTTTAGTTATTCTTTATTTTTGTCATGATGGTTTTTTTAGTAAACTACTTTATCTTGCTTTTTTATTCGTTTGAATAATTTTATTATTTTTAATGATGCTTTTTGTAAACTAGTTTATCTGGATTTTTTTATAGCTTTATTAATTTCAGTGATGTTTTTTAGTAAATTTTTTTATCTAGTTTTTTTGTTTGTTTTTGTTTTAATGGCTTTGTTATTTTAGGGATGATTTTAACTAAACTAGTTAATCTCGATTTTTTATTAGTTTTTATATGTATATAATTTTTTGTGACGGTTTTTGGTAAACTAGATTATCTAGATTTTATTCGTAGTTTTTTTTTTTTTAGTTTTTTTAGTTTTTGGTGCTTTTAAAGGGGATCAATTTAGAGACATTTTGTATGCCGATAGACTGTTACAAATATTAGTTAGGAACCAAAAATCTGAACTAGATCTCACTAGTTCTAAACAAATCAATGCCACTAACACATTTACATTTTACATTTACATTTATGCATTTGGCAGACGCTTTTATACAAAGCGACTTACAGAGCCCTTATTACAGGGACAATCCCCCCGAAACAACCTGGAGTTAAGTGCCTTGCTCAAGGACACAATGGTGGTGGCTGTGGGGTTTGAACCAGCGACCTTCTGCTTTAGCCACTACGCCACCACCACTCCATACATTTGCAGCACAATTAAACCTTCCCTGAGCACCAACACTACAGCCATCAAAGCCACACTTTTATAAGAAATTCATACTGTCAGACTTCAGATCAGCGGCTGTGAGCAGTTGTATAAAAAAATATATAATTTTGTAAAATGATTTTTTTTTATTTTGTCTATTTGTTAATTAACCATCTTTATCAAATGGCAGCACTTAACATCCAATTAACACCAAGAAACTCACAGCATGTGGGATTTGTATCTGGTGAACATGAGTCTTTACCAGTCTAATTATTCAGGCCTCCCAAGAGCGATTAGTCAACAGTCATTTAGACAACCCTCAATTTCAAGTTTTGTTAGCACATCCTAACTGTAGAGTTCTGCTGCATTTATCAGTTGTTTACTGGTACCTAGTGGCATGTTAGAACAATTCAAGTGAACATTTAGGTATTTTTTACTGGTTAGTTCTTCTGGACTGTTGTGGACATGTCTCTTTACGAATGAACTAAAATACAGAATACTCTCTTTTCCAGCTCCCAGATGATGAAAATGATGTCTCGTACTCGGACCGTGAGTTTGATCTGGATGAAACCGCTGACGTGTCCAATTTTCCATGGAGCGAGCGCCTGGGTGACGGTCTGCTGTCCCCTCTTCCCTCCTCCAGTCGGTCTGCATCGCTCGCCGCTCCTCTACGGACTGAGCGCTCGGGCCGAGACACCCCAGCCAGCGTGGACTCTATCCCTCTGGAGTGGGACCATGACTACGACCTGAGCCGAGGTCTGGAGAGTGCCAGCAGAGCCCTGTCTTCTGAACCAGGAGAAGATGGATACCTGCAAGGAACTGCATCAGCTCTCTCAGGTTAGTCAGTACTCTTTAGTTACATGGAATTATGTAAAGAATCAGTACAAGCCAAACCAAGGAGGACACCTGTACATCACTTGAAGGTTAAACCTGTACAAATCATGCTAGAAAAAATGTTTGACCCTGAAGCCATAGCCAGCAACGTTATTATAGGTTTACAGCTGAATATGTGGATGTATGTATATGTGTCTTTGCAGATGTAGTGATTCCAGAGAGTCCTGAAGCGTATCTTAAACTTACAGAGCAAACGCTGAAGTCCAGCGCTGGTAGGCAACAGCAGAAATCTCAGACTCAGCTCTCTAGTCTGTGTCCTGATATTTTCAGTTTTTACTTACAAACCGAATCAAAGCACAGCGCGACCATCGTCTGTCTTTTCTCACCCTTCTCTTTTGATTTGTGTTGCCTCACACACTATAATCACTTTAACAATCACTTTTCTACAGTAGTGTTTGCATGTAGTGTCACAGGTTGATGATTACTGTGTTTACTCTGGAGTTTGTCTTTTTTCTTTTTTTTTTTTAATTGAATTACTCACAGTATTTTACAATCAGGGCAAAATGAATTGTAAATATGTAATATTGTACTGCAATTACTGGAAAAGTTCACTGCATTAAAATCCAGTTCTTCATCAATTAAATATTAGTGGTTGGCTGATATATTTTTTCAATGGCCAGTGCCAATATCAAAAGAGAATTGAATATACACAAAGACAATATAGCATTTTTAGGACTATCGCAATTTTTTTTTGCATTGTGACTTATTTTCATTACAATTAAATCACCAAATTGTCATTTCTGTCATTTTTAAAAATGCCTGTTATTCTTATTAATTATTCTCATTAGATTCTTATTATTGTAATAGAAAAAATACAGTCATGCATTTTTTTTAATTTAAATCAATATTAAATAATAACAGCAAAATATAAAGAAAACATACTGTGTATATATTTTTTTCATTACAGTAATGAGAATATGTGGGGAAGTGTGCTCCTCGTTTAATTTTGCCACATTGCAAAAATTCCTCATTTTGATAATACAAAATATCACTTATTACTTTATATCCGTTAACAAGATCAACACATTTCGGACAAAACTTATTTTGACTTGTTCCACCTTTTCTTCCAATAATCTGGGTTCCAGTGAGGCACTTACGATGGAAGTGAATGGGGGCCAATCTGTAAATGTTAAAATACTCACTGTTTCAAAATTATAGCCACAAGACCGAAAATGTGTGTTAACATGATTTTAGTGATACAATTGATTACTTACATTTTCTGTGTAAGTTTATAGCCAATAAGCCTATTTTAAAACTTTGTTGCCAAACCTTAAAATTACTGTAAAAAAGTCAATTTAAACAACTTTACAGCTCAAATAATACATCAGTTTTAACAGAAAAAATGATGTGCTTTTATAAAATTATCAGCTTCTCATTTCTGCCTTTAAACCCTCCAAATATGCCCCCCATTCACTTCCATTGTAAGTGTCTCACTGTTGCTTTTTTTAAAGAAAAGGAGTGACATGATTTGTTTTGGTAATCAGTATTATGCCACAAATGCTGTCAGTTGATCTTAACTTGTATTGAACCTGGAATATTCCTTGAATTTTTATTGGCCAATGGTGTTAATCTCGAAATGGCAAATTTTTTGGCCTGGCTGATATACGTATATCTACACATACACTGTCAAATATCCATTATATACGTTTTCAAGCCAAATAATCTAATAATGCCATTAGCATTGCATATGTTTACTCTGATTGTGAACTGCTACGACTAATGATACATTCAACTAGCAGCACCTAGTACGGTTGGTTTGTGAAGTGATGCTCTTGTGAAGAGCCTTTCTTCATCATGCACTGCATGAGTTACAGCACAGTGATATTGACATCAGGCCTGGGAAGAGCCACTGGTTCCACTGTGATGTTCCATGCACAGCTGCATATCAGAGCATCTTCCCTTGATAACTGCTGTGGTGTTTGTGTACAGGTGATGCTGGCTCACTGGAGACTCATATCAGACAGCTGGATAAAGCTCTGAACACCAGCTGCTTCCATCTGCAACAGACAGAGAACATCATACGCAGCCGAACCCCCACCGGCCCTGAACTGGATGCCACATACATGGGATATGTGAGTGATAATCATTCAGTACTGTATATTAGTGGTCAACCAAAATGGGTACTTCAATGGCTGATGACGATATACAGTATAGACATTTTTAAGTTTGAAGGAAGTGTTTAAAAACTATATACAACCGTGGCCAAAAGTATTGGCAGTGACATCAATGTTGTATTTCCCAAAGTTTTCTGTTTCTGTTGTTGTGGTGTTGATTCACATTGTTTCTAGAATATTGTGCAGAGTGATCAGATGCATTTTAAATCATTGCAAAAAGCTTCATTGGCCAAAAAAATTAACTTCATCACAAAAACTCAAATTTCACAGTTTTTTGGCCCTGGCACCAAATGACCAGCTAACATAATTTCACTAATCATATCAGCAGCACCTGGGAAAGTGTGAATGAGTGCTAGTCAGGTGAAATCATTAGATCATTCTGATTGGATGATAAGAGCAGACTGATTGCTATAAAGGGAGGGAAGAAATGCTTCCAATCATTGTGTTCTTGTTTGCAATGGTTACCTCTAAAGAAAGACGTGCAGCCATCATTGCTTTGCATCAAAATGGCCTCACATGCAAGGAAATTGCTCCAAAGAATATTGCACCTGAAAGAACCATTTACCGCATCATCAAGAACTTCAAGCAGACAGGTTCAACTGCAGTGAAGAAGGCTTCAGGATGTCCAGCAAGTAAATGGTCTGCACTTATATAGCACCTTTTTAACCTTAACTGTATTCAAAGTACTTTACACTGTGACTCATGTCCATCACCAGTGCAGAGCTTGCTCAATATTGGCAGCAGGTTGGTGTGAGTGCATCTGCACGCACAGTGAGGCGAAGACTTTTGGTCAATGGACTGGTGTCAAGAAGGGCAGCAAAGAAGCCACTTCTCTCTATGAAAAACTTCAAGGACAGGCTGAAATTCTGCAGGAAGTACAAGGATTGGACATCTGGAAAATCCTTCCGGTTGTTTGGGACATATGGATAATCGACAGTCCGGAGAAGAAAAGGTGAACGATACCATGACTCCTGTGTCGTGCCAAAAGTGAAGCATCCTGAGACCATCCGTGTGGGGTTGCTTTTCATCACAGGGAGTGGGCTCTCTCACAATTCTGCCCAAAAACACTGCCATGAATAAAGTATGGTATTAAACGTCCTGCAAGAGCAACTTCTCCCAACGATCCAGGAACAATTTGCTGATGATCCGTGCATTTTCCAGCATGATGGGGCACCATGTCACAAGGCAAGAGTGATAATGAAGTGGCTCGGAGATCATTACATTGAAATTTTGAATCCGTGGCCAGGCAACTCCCCGGATCTTAATCCCATAGAGAACCTGTGGTCAATCCTCAAAAGGCGAATGGACAGGCAGAAGCCCACAAATTGTGATCAACTCCGAGCACTAATAAGGCAAGAATGGATCGCCATCAGTCAGGATTTGGCCCAGAAGCTGATATCCAGCATGCCATAGTGAATTGCAGAGGTTATGAAGAACAAGAGTCAACACTGTAAATATTGACTCGTTGCATATATTGAATGTTTTTGCCAATAAAAGCCTTTAAAACTTGTGAAATGCTTGTCATTGTTTTCCAGTATACCATAGAAACATGTGAAAATATAATCTACAAATACTGAAGCAGCAAAATGTATGTCACTGCCAATACTTTTGGACACGGCTGTACAGTATATAATTTATATTGTCCTTTTAGAAGTTTCCAAATTTGCCACATTTCTTTTTAAAACACATTGGGTCTCATTCATGAAACTTTCGTACATATGGAGTAATTTGCAGCTAAAATTCACCCTCCCAAAAACTTTCTGCCGGATTCACAAACACTTTGTTCTCCCCAGATTTGTTAGTAAAATGTGTATATGATCCTAATATTTAGATTTAGCAAGCACAATAGCACATTAAAGAAAGTGAAGAACTTCCTGTCATCGCATGTTTTTGCTGTCATATGACACTCTTGTGAATCAAAATGTTCAAGAAGTCAATAAAAATAGTTTGACATGAGTGTAGATAATGTTCAGTTCACGCCGGGAGGAGGATGTCCATCACCATTAACCTTCTCCGGTTCAGTTCGCAGCGCAGCGCCAGCATCACTTGTGCAACTTCTCGGGGTAAATCATGATGTAACAGTGAAATACTCACAACTGGAAGAATCTTCAGAGAAAATAATTTAACGCCCGAAGAAGATCTTTGACTGAAACGCTGTAAGATATTGCAGATTTGCAAGCTATACATCAATGTGTATGCTTTTACTATTTTTCCCTGTTGTTTTGTGAACACACATGTCTGTGATGTTTATTTATAGATTTAACAGCATTAGCATTGAACATACGTTATCAACTGAACACGATTTACCGATGCCTATACTCAATTATAAAACCTAAATTATAAAGCTCATATCAAATAAAAAAAACTGTCCAACCAGTCACGTTAGACAGCGTTCATTTCTTCCAGAAAAATCAAGCACTTCTGCTGGAAAAACGATAAGCGGAGTTGGGAAAAAAATTATACTTTGATAAAATTAATTAAAGCAGCAAATACATGTTTCTAAATAAATATAGGCTATGGTATAAAGCTTTTTAAGGTTAATTTCACTCATTTAATTATTAGTTCTTTTTTTAATACATATTTATTTTCACTACTATCAAAACATAGTCATGACAGTTTGCCTGAATGAACGCAACGCATTCAGATGTCTTATGCATGATTTACACGTGGTCGGGAGCAGGTGTAAATAAAGTTTGTACCAACTAACGTTTTGAAAATATGAAACCTTTGATGAATCTGATAAATATGTTTCATGAATGAGGCCCATAATGTGTATTCCACCATTTTCAGGTTGTCCCTTCAGATCCGCCTTTAGTATCTGAAAAATAATACTAATTAATTAGTTTAATTTATTTATTTTTATTCTCTCAGATGCGTCTGCTCGAAGAATGTCGTGGCAGTATAGACGCAGTAAAGCGAGTGGGATTTGAGCTGAAGGACGAAGACGACAAGATATCTGGCCTCGTTGATCCCAACAGCTCAGAGTTCCAGACGTCAGGTACGAAATCTTATGACGGTAACTACACAGTGTCACCCAAATAAATACTTCTTGCTAACCTCTAATGTTCGCATTGAGACCAGTGGAGGTGTATCGGCCAAAGCAGAGTTCGAATTGAGTCAGAGCTTTTGCGGGATCCCCAAGTTAAATTGTGTTGGTCCCTTAACTCTTATGGGGGTTCAGGACCCCTCCAGTACCCCCACATTTCAAACACTGGGCCATAGAGAAAAATGCAGATGGCACATGTATCATGCATCACTGAATGGAGTGGTGGTGGCTTAGTGGGCTAAAGCACATAACTGTTAATCAGAAGGTCACTGGTTCGATCCCCACAGCCACCACCATTGTGTCCTTGAGTAAGGCACTTAACTCCAGGTTGCTCCGGGGGGATTGTCCCTGTAATAAATGCACTGTAAGTCGCTTTGGATAAATGCATCTGTCAAAATGCATAAATATGAAATGTGTGAATGTTGTAATTTGTGTCGTGCAGGTGTGATTGAGCGCTGGGAGCTGTTGCAGGCTCAGGCTCTCAGTAAAGAGCTGCGCATGAAGCAGAACCTCCAGCAGTGGCAGCAGTTTAACTCAGATCTGAACAGCATCTGCAGCTGGCTGAATCAGACTGAAGAAGAACTGGAGCAGCTGCGAGGACTGGACCTCAGCACCGACATACAAACCATCGAGCTACGCATCAAGAAGCTCAAGGTCAGAAAATGAGAACGGATGATGTCCAATCATTCTTTTAAATGCTTGAGAGAACTGTTGGTGTGAGTGTATAAATAACAAAAACATTTGATCTGTGTAGCCTAATCTAAAAAATGTTGTTAAACTGCAGTATTTAACCAAAAAATATGTTATGAAAAAATATTATGGTTGTCAATCAATTAAAAATTATAATAAAATTAATTACATGGGATGCCAATTAATTAATCGCAATTAATTGCATACATAAATATTTGCTGAGAAAGCCCCTCAAATATCAATATTTCAATATATAATGATTCAATAATTTGAAATAGTTGTATTTAAATAACTATAAATAAATCATATATATATGATTTATGAAGGACTTGTTCAAGAATTTTTTTTTTTTTTTCAGATTAATTCTAATTTACGTTTTGACACACACAAAAAATGTAAATCGAGGTTTGGCATTAAAATATTAGCAAATGCTATAGTTAGATATGTTGTCAATCCAACAAAGGTTGAATAAAGAAGAGAAAACATTTTCATAGTAGCACTTGGCTTGATGCTGCGTCCAATTTGATCATCTGCATATGTGCGCGTGCACCAAATGACCGTAGCATAGGTGCTCATATATTTATACACCTCTGCTTGATTTTAAGTTGTAATTTCAGCCACCCCTGAAATGGTTCATTCCATTGACACATTGCATGAGTGGTTCAAGTAAATTAAGGATGCAAATTTCTTTCCGTGCATGGACAGAGATCACAGTTTAATCGTCACTAACTGTATTTACATTTGTTTAAGCGGTTTAGTTGTTCACTGAACCCAATGTTGTATTTTGCCATTGACTCTCTCTTCTCTGTGCTCATGGATCTCTGTTTAGGAGCTGCAGAAGGCTCTAGACAAGCGTAAGGCCATTGTGCTGTCCATAAACCTGTGCAGCGGCGAGTTTGTGCAGTCGGACAGCGAGGAGGCACGAGACCTGCAGCGCCGACTGAAGGAGATGAACAATCGCTGGGAACATCTGAGCAGCTCTCTGGATGAGTGGAGAAACGCTCTACAGGACGCTCTGATGCAGTGCCAGGCAAGGAAGTGTTTCGATTTTACTTTCTTAATTGTCGTAATTGTTAAGTTAATCGATTACATCTTGTAAACAAAACCTAAAAACTCTTGTATCTACTTTTTGGCTTTCTGTTAATTATTTATGATGTCACAGTGTTTGTGAAGTTGGCATTTGAGGGCATTCTTTTTAATGTCAGGACTTCCATGAGATGAGTCATGGTCTCCTTCTGTGGCTGGAGAATATTGACCGTAGAAGAAATGAGATTGTCCCTATTGACCACACACAGGACAGCGATAGCTTACAGGAGCATCACAAAACACTTTTGGTAAACCACTTCTTTTATTCTGTTTGTACAGCATTTGCTTTATATCTTGTTTTGTACATGTCTTGTTTACTCACTCTCATTTCATTCCAATCCCAAAGACTTTCTTTCTTTATTGAATTTATTTATCATTTCAATAGAAGGGCAATTGATAGTGACTGACTTAAAGTTAAAAAAAGTTGTCCATGCCGCGTGTGTTACATTCCAAGTCTGAAGACATACAGTAGGATTTGTTGAGAACACAAGTGACAATTTTAACAACCGTTGCTGTTCGTGAGCACTTTGAGAAATGCTTGTTTATTCCTGTTTATGTGAGAACTTTCATTGTTTTTGGTGCTAAACAATGCAAGCTCTTGTGTGAACACAAAAGGAAGTGATACGCGTTTGAAACAACATGAGGGTGAGTAAATTATGACAATTTTCAATGTTCATACACTGTTTGTTCTTCATGTTTGTCTATTCCATCTCAACAGCAAATCCGCCGGGAGTTGCTGGACACCCAGATGAAGGTGGCGTCCCTGCAGGACATGTCCCTACAGCTGCTGGTCCACTCACAGGGCAGTGACTGTCTGGAAGCCAAAGAGAAGGTACATGTCATCGGGAACCGTCTCAAGCTGTTGCTAAAGGAGGTGACTCGAGACATTAGAGAGCTGCAGAAGACCCTGGACATCACCAGCAGTCAACAGGTTAGTTACTAACCACTAACTACACAGCAAAACAGTCTGGACTGTTCACGTTCACTTCATGAACGGGTTATTAGTTCTGTGATCAACTGAGAAAAGGTTGTGTTCAAAAACAGCCAGATGTAGCACAGAATGACCTGAGATTCTCAATAACAGCAATATTTCTCTCTAAAATGTTGAAATGTCACACAATTCAGGACAATAAGAGCCTCCTTAATACAGTCAAGATGCTTGTCCTGCCCACATCTTGTTCTGATTGGTGCATTGTTTCAAAACGTACAGTATTGACAAGGTTGTCTGGTGATCAAAATAAAAACAAATTTTTTAAGTCAAGTTTAAAATAAGTATCAAGTTCATAGAAATGTAATATTTGTGTCCATGTTGATTCAATTTTTATTAAATAAAATTGAATCAAAATTAATTTATTGATAAATAGCCCCAAAAGGCTTTAAAATGTCAAGTGGTGTAACCATCAAGTAAAAAGTATTAAAATACTTTACTTGCACCTTGAATGCATGTGAGTGTACACAACAATGAAAAAAAATTTGAGACACAAATATAAATACAAATTTGAACTATTTGTTCATGTGAAGCCAATGATGTCCGTCTGTTGCATGTGTACATTGACCAATAATTCAAGAAAAATGCATCCTGTATTTACATCCCAAAAGAACACTAATTAAAACTGAATAAAATCATTGCAATTCATGCAATGCATCCAGAAGTTTCTAAAGGAATATTTTGTAGTCCTAAACTTGGGCTACATAAGTACGTGAACGCAGACACTTCTAGCTATGCAACATCAATGTGTCAGCCTGCAATTCATAGCACAACGCAAGTACACGTTGCACTCTTAACATTGCCAAAAGTGACGGTATCAACATCAACATTGTCGGAACTGTCCACTTCTATGGAAGTGGTGGTGGCATAGTGGGCTAAAACACTAAACTGTTAATCAGAAGGTTGCTGGTTCGATCCCCACAGTCACCATCATTGTGTCCTTGAGCAAGGCACTTAACTCCAGGTTGCTCCGGGGGGGGATTGTCCCTGTAATAAGTGCACTGTAAGTTGCTTTGTATTAAAAGCATCTGCCAAATGCATAAATGTAAATGTAAATGTATGGGACGTTTTTTCTTTCAAGTCGTCTGCTGTCATGGCGGAGCAACATTTTGAAGCAAGAAAATTAAAGTTGATGTATTTGTAGCTACTGACCTTAATAATAATGCATCTACCTTTGTGGCACAAACTTATAAATATAACTTAAAGGGCGCCCCCTTGAGTACGGAGGTTTGTATCTGCCACAGTAATACAAGAACGCATTATGCATTGGCCAAGCACTCGAGTCTGCGTACACGTACTTCTGTAAGGTATGCTTCTGGCCTACATCTTGGTTTGTCCATTTTATGTTTCTCTCCCTCATACTCTCTCTTTCTCCAACTCCAACACAATCTATTCAGGATCTGTCATCTTGGTCATCTGCTGATGAGTTGGATACATCTGGTTCCCTGAGCCCTGTGTCTGGACGCAGCACTCCCAGTCGCCAGCGATCGGTAACATGTTATACTCATGTTCTGTGGGGTCCTTCAAAGATGGAATTGTTTGCTTGTCACGTTGAGGCGATAGTTTGACACGTGTGCCCTGAATGTCCCTGGAGCTTGGCCCCCCCCCCCCCCAAAAAAACACACTTGACACCTTTAGCATTTTTGCCCAGAGTTCCTCCAAAACTCAGGACCTCTTCCCAGCATGCTCTTCTTAGACATAGGAGTCCAATCAGTTCTGGAGATGTGATTTATCCCTGTTTTTGCATTGATTAATGCAAATTCATTTTTACATCCTTTAAAAACAATCTTGTTACACCTTTATCACACCCTTAAATTCTGGCTTGGTTGGTTCCTCTACTCATTTCTCCTTCCATTCATACTTATTCTAGATCCCCACAATGTAGTCTTCAAGGAAAACTGGTTCTGTGAAAGGAATACTCATGAAAACATGTCCAGGTCACATTTCACCCCAAAAATCAGAGAATAGATTATATTTAGCTTTTTGAAAATGAAGCCTGTTTTTTTTACCTATTAAGATTTTTTTCATATTGACATTATTTGTATTATTTTTTATTTATGTTTTCTTAGATTCCCATTACTGTAATACAATACTTTTTTTTAACTGGATAAAGTACTACCATGATGTACAAATACTTCACAATGTATATAATTTATTGTTTTTAATTTATTTTGCATTACAGTAATGACAATTGGGGTTAACATTTGTTTAATTGTCATGAAAATAATGTCACAATGCAAAAAATATATGTGTGGTACACAAACAGGCTTCATTGTCTAAATATTTGAATCGATACATTTTTTAACTAATTAATCACACGGTTTAAAATTACGGTGCATAAAAACAAACATTAAAATATATTCATAAATCTATTTACTTTATCTATTTTGTCTCAAAGAATGTAAGATGCCCCCTAGCCGCCTCCCTAGGGAGGTGTTTCAGGCACGTCCAGCTGGGAGGAGGCCTCGGGGTAGACCCAGGATTAGGTGGAGAGATTACATCTCCACACTGGCCTGGGAACGCCTCGGGGTCCCCCAGTCAGAGCTGGTTAATGTGGCTCGGGATAGGGAAGTTTGGGGCCCCCTGCTGGAGCAGCTGCCCCTGCGACCCGACTTCGGATAAGCGGTTGAAGATGGATGAATGGATAAATAAGTACATGTTAAAATATTCAGTTTTATGTCAATACATTTAATTAGACAAATTTTTCCAGGTACTTAAAAAGTAAAAATATATGTTTACATACAATAACATCAGTGGACATGGTGTAATTAAAAGTTGGGCATAATCTTCTGGCATTTTCCAGTGGACTTTTTTAATAATAGGATCAAATGGGCAGATTCAGTTTATACCAAACTTAATTGGCTACAGAAACTTAAGTGTACAATTGCATTATTAGACACTATACATTATTATAATATTATTATTTAACATGTTAAACAGTCAACTATTAATCATAGAAATGTACAGGCTACATTTCCCCAGCCCTAATATATATGTATATATATCATTTTGATTTTGGGGTAAAAAAGAAATGACCCGGACATGTTCTGGACAGGTTGTAGAAACATAGAAACTACATTGAATTGAAACTCCATAATTTTTCCAAGGAATGAGCATAGACCATTTTACTATTGAAAAGTGTAACATTATTTGAATATTAATAAATCCCTTTATGGGACTATGGTTCTGCACACTATGCAGATTTTATGTATATTCAGTTGTTACTACCTGAATGTTTCAGGAACTCATCTGCATGTACAGAACTCTCAAAAGAATAGTGACAACCTGTTTAACTGCTGCAAAATAGAAGTTATTTTTATGGGAAATGTGCCATGAAGAACCAGTTTCTTTGTCTCCACAGAGATGCTCTCATCCCCCTCATTTTGATTTTGTTGGGTTTCTTTCATCAGTAGCTTTGTCTTTATTTGCCTGGACTGAAACATTCTTTCTTTCTTTTTACCCCCTGTTCATTGCAAACAGAAACGGGGCAAAAGTAGTCTGTCACAGCCCGGAGCGTCTGTGAGCAGTCCACTTCACAGGTACCTCTCTCCTGGTTTCTAGAACACTTGGAAGATAATGGAACTCAGCCCATGACCTGACCGCAGGCACAAAGCACCCATGAGTCTGGGTTGACCCCCAAATTTCGCCCTTGTTGAAGTGGAGAGTGACTTGCACTGCAAAAATAACTGTTTTAATCAGTGTTTTTGTTTTGTTTTCTAGTGAAAATATCTAAACCTCCATTAACCTCCTGAGACCCCTGCGTGACTGCTGTGTGCTTTTTCCATTCCCCTTTTTGATTTGTAAATAGTAGCCCCTAAGAAACATGCCAAAAAAAAAAAAAATGTTTTTAGACCAAATCGTTTTCCTAAAAATGTATGTCCACATACACCGATCAGCCACAATATTAAAACCACCTGCCTAATATTGTGTAGCTCCCAGAAATACTCAAACCAGCCCATCTGGCACCAACAAACATCCATGCGATTATCTATTTAACCAATCATGTGGCAGCAGTGCAGTGCATAAAATCATGCAGATACGGGTCAGGAGCTTCAGTTAATCTTCACATCAACCATCAGAATTGGAGAAAAAAATGTGATCTCAGTGATTTGGACCGTGGCATGATTGTTGGTGCCAGATGGGCGTATGTGGTCATTCTGTTTAACAGCGTGCAGTTTCATGATATATCTCTCAAATTTTAAATTACATATTGTATGAAAATAGAGACTCAATGACTATTTTGATTCAAACAGGTTTCAATATAAAAACTTAATTAGGTTTCTTACCAGATGTAGTTTTGTTGGTTTTTCTCCCAAATACAAACTCCTCTGAGATCGACGCCATATTGTTTGATCACATGACTCAGTGAGTTGAAACTTTAACCCTTTACCGACAGCCCAGAGTCTTCTGAACTGAGATCAGTCGGTTTAAATTAAATGAAATTATGCGTTGCATATAGCGAAGCCAAAACGTAGTGTCCACGCAGGTGGACGCAGGTTCTCAGGATGTTACAGCAAGATACATTTGCTTGAGAAGCAAAATTGCAGTCATGTGACTTGCCAGAATGTTGGCCTCATTGCATCCTTTTCCTTATAATGAAAGTAAATGGTCAACATTCACACATCTTTTGTTTTCCACGGAAAATGAGTGAATGATTGCAGAATTAAATTTTTTTGGGTGAACTATCCCTTCAAATACATTTTTAATATCTTATTGGAATTTGTTTTTCTTTTTTAAGCATAAACCTCACTACATTTTCTTTTAATTTATGCTTAAAACAAGAAAAAGCTTGGTTAATAAAAATGTTTTTTTAATTCAATATCTATTCTCTCAGTGCAAGTCTTAATATCTTATGCAATTTTGTTTCTCAAGTAATTGTATCTTGTTTAAAGGATGTTGACATATTTTCACTGGAAAACAAGACTAAATACTGATTAAAAACATAATTTTTTGCAGTGTATGTATAAACCTGACAGACCACCATTGCAGTAGCCCAGTATTAGCACAGCATGCCATACATGCATGAAACAATGTGAAATCCAATGAAATCCTGCTGACAGAAAAAATGTAAAGGCTCATGTTGATGACTTCCATCATCTTCTGTGATTCTAGACACTGCTCAGGTTAGGGAGCTGAGATAGACACTACAAACGGAAGCCCATGCACCAGGCAGAAGTGTATGGTTTCAGAATGGCTGCTTCACACCACTTTTTAAAAATGCTTTCTTTCTCAGCTGGAAATATTTCTGCTAGGCTGCTTGCTGCTGAGCAATTCATTTTTCTTGTCCTTTTATCCAGCAAGCGTCTGCAATGAACAATCTTGGCAACAGTGTCTCTTTCGCTTCTTCTCTTTCGTGTGTCACATCTGCTCTTTTGACTAATCAATCATCCCCCCTTCCAATCTGCCATTCGTGCAGTTTGATGACATAGTAAAACATGAGTGTTGAACATCCATCATTAACAAAATGTTTTGCATTTTTAAGCACATTTTTAAAAATGCGCATTTCCATTTACTACGTCATGCACATTATTTTAAAGGAGTCTGCGTTGTCATGTAGGGAGAATTATATGCGGAAAAGGAGCAAGTATAAATTGTTTTATTAAATGCTGCCGGGAGACGCCGTGGAATGAGTGTAATATCTAATATAATGAGGGCTGAAATGGCTGTTACGCCGCCAGCCTCTGTGTACTTGGTAACGCCCATGCACAAAACTGTTCTGGCTGATTGTTAGGAACAGTTGTGGGTTAAACACTTCTGAATGTCACGGGCTGTTCAAAGAATTGTGTGCAGATATCGGAGCTTTTGTTTGGCTCTCGCACACCAATGCCAACCTAAGAGTGGATTGCCATTGTGCTTTATGTGCATAAATGGCCAAAACACATCATTGCCATGCGAATAAACCAACTTAATGTGCATTATGACTAATGCGAAACTCTTGACTTTGGCCGCAGAATACTTTTCAAGTAGTGATATTCTATATTTTCCCTGAACACTTATAATAAACAGGCTACTGTACCTTTAAGAATTCTATACTGAATGTAAATGACCACCGTATTAATTGGCTACTTCTACATATGCCAAATGTTGCAACACCCCACGCCAAGTTGCTGAAGACTGAATCGACATAGGATGGTCATGTTTGTGACGTCAATATATTGATTTCAAGGTTTTCTGTTGTGAATCTGGGATTCAAACCTACAACCTTTTGGTTTCCAGCCGAGAGCTTCAACCACTAGGCTACACCAGCCAAACCCAGATGTTAAGGAAAACCAATTACCCTACAATCGGCACTTAAAACTGAAAACTTTGTCAAGCTATGCTTTTTCCTGTTGGCATGCACTCTATTTAACAACTCTTAAACTAAAAGAATTGAACTGCATATAATAAGACAAACTCTTTTGAAATGGCCGTGTTGCTTTACAGTGCTGCTGACGACTTTTAAACTAACTCTATCAGTGTCAAGCTTTGGACAGCTAATGTGTTCCCAGATGTTATATAACAGTGTTAGACAGAAATAAAGATTTACAACAAGATGATAATGATACAGGTGCATGGAGAAATTATTCAGTATAGAAATATATGAACACATGCAGTGGCCTAAAAAAGTATTTGGACACAAAAGCCACACTTTAAAATGTATGAATGTCATTGCATTATATAACAATATAACAAACCAAGTGGGATTCATTTTAAATAAAGATGGCACACCTTTCTAGCATAAAAAAATAAATAAATTTAAAAACAAAAGTTAATCTTTATTGATCCATTAAGTAACCTACACATTTTTTGTTTTATCTTTTACGGTTAATGTTCAAACCTTTTTTGTCTCATGTAACTTTTAGTGTTAATACATTACAATTACAAGTAAATAGTAATTTAAATAATAAAATAATTTTAGGAACTGTATCTCAAATTAATAATGTGCAATTAATAAATACTACTACTACAGATTGGAAAAATGTACATTTGATAGTTTTAATATCCTATATATTTTGCATGTGTTGTATATTTCGTAACTTTACATACCAGTGATACCAGGCGACAGGAAGTGCACCGTTTCACATGTTTGAATGAGCTCATTGATGTTATTCAGTCAGTTTGCTTTTTTATTCCAACGGTTACTCCTGAAAGAGACTTCCGAAAATATTTGGTTTATTATATTATGGGTTAAGTTTAAAGGTGCTGCTCAAAACAAATTTGTAGTGTGTAAATTGTAAGCTGTAACTAATTAAAGTTGTAACTTAAGCATGGCTAGTGCAACCTACAGTACATAGGACAAAGAGTCGTGACTGTTGTTTTTTTTTGCATTGTTAAAAACACATGCTAAAATGGCGTACCAGTGCATACTGGCTCAAAATAAAAAAAACATTTTGTACATATTATATATTGTACAAAAATAGTGGAAATTACATAATAATAAAAATACTCTTATGCAAAACAAAATGGTGAGCGGTAACAGATAATTTCACTGGAGGCGAAAATAAGTGCTATTAAAGGTCCCACTTTATATTAGGTGTCTTTAACTACCATGTTCTAACATTAAAATACATACAATACCAGGTAATTGTTGTGTAACTACATATTGTTCTTCAAAATTCTCACAAGATTCATATTTGATGCTGTTGAGGAATGGTTATGTTTAGTTAGGGGTAAAGTTAACAGGATAACTACAGATGTAATTAAATGCAGGTACTTTATATGCAAGTACAATGCAATGTATGTACATAACAACTACACTGTAGCAAATGCTTATATACATAGTTGTTAAAGACCCCTAATATAAATTGGGTCCTTTTTAACCTTATTCGCAGTAGTTCTTCCCTTCCAAATTCATCCCATGGGATTGGAGCATCGCGCATTTGGATGTGCATATAGCCATTTTTATTATTGTTTTAAATTGACTAGACAATGACATCTGTCATTCATACTATCATAGGAATTGTAAAGAAAGTTAATATACTTTATTTAGTTTTGAGAATAGCTCTAGCATCATTTGTTGGCAGATTACACTTGTTTTTATATTTTATATTGTTGTTATCTAATGCAATGACATTTACACATTTCTTTCATTACACAGTGTGTTACGATTTGTTTTATAAAAACAGTTAAAATAGCTAGTAGTTAGCTGTAGATGTCTTGTGGAGTTTGTTAATCTACATTCTCAAAACCTACATACATATTTGAATCAAGGCCTACAAAAAACCCTATTTCTTAGGCACAGTTTTAGAAATAGAAAAATAGCTAAATCTTTTTTTTTTGACCAAATTTAGCATCTGAACACTTGCCCCTCTCATGTTGTATGTGTGAGCAGGTCTCGCAACGCCGCTGGATACGTTTCCTCCCATTCTGAAGAGGAAGAACCATCATCCTGGTGCAAAACATTCTTAAAACGCGTCCTCTGGGCCGCACTGCCCCTGCAGCTCCTCCTGCTGTTGCTGGTGGTCGTGGCCTGCCTCGTGCCTACATCTGAGGAAGACTACAGCTGTGCCCAACTCAACAACTTTGCCCGCTCCTTTCACCCCATGCTCAGCTACACCAATGGGCCTCCACCAATATGAGCCTGATTTTGAAGTAAAAACGACACTTCGGCAACAGATTCCCCTCAATACATGTTACTAGGTCATTAACAGCTGCCATAATGAGTGATTTGGCAGCCAAAGTGAATAATTATCATGTCCTTGTATAGCAAAATACAGCTGCTAATTTTACTGTACATCATTTGTATGTTAGAAAAAAGCCAATTGCACTGAAAACTTTGTTCCGCCGTAAGACAGTCTTTAGTACTATAGATGTTCTTCCAAATGTGAAAAAAATAAATAAAACAAAACAAGGAAAAGAGACTAAGGGCCTTTTTATATCATGGAAACGTTTGCGTTTATTGGAGAGAATTATGCAGAATTGCTTGTAACAAACAAAGTACTTGTTAAAAAAAAGAGAAAAGAACAATTTATGAACTCAATATTGCAATTATTTTTTATATGTATTTTTGGCATGTGGTCATCTTTTTGGTTTTAAAATGATCATTAATTTTATCGGAAATTGTCATTGTTGATTTTTAATTTTTGATCTTGACTAACCTGCTGTAATCAAGTTAACTGTGTGATGAAAATGCTTTATTGTATGTAAACTACTGATATCAAAGAAAAGGATATTTATGTATGTACAGTTTGCTGAGGCCTAAGAAACCTTTGCAATAAAAATACACATATGATATACACAAAACCTGCTGATTAGTATTTTTTATTTCAATTAAAGATCAAAAGACTATAATTATAATGTTTTGATGTGAATCATAATTATCTTCCTACGTGGAACAAACTGCTTAAACATTAAATATATCATCCAAAAGCATATCTTGCAGTCTTGCCATCATGTTTAAAATGAACAGTGCTTCAACATCCCAACACTAGCATCACAGAGCATTACTGCCACAGTGGGCTTCCTGGATCTCAGAGTTTGCAGTGGAAGGTCGTGGCAGAGCCTCAGGTTTGAACTTGCGAGGATGTGTGGCATTTAGAAAGGAAACTGGCGCTCCCCAGATTTTAGGTTTGTGATGTTGGTGTGGAGAAGCAGTACAGTGACAGCGATGTGAATGGATCAGAACCTCCAGCCTTCTGAGAACTTCATAGTTTGGAACACAGGATGTGCCATCAACCCCCAACATCTGAGACACCACAGCGTGGAAGTCCAGCAACTGCAATGGAAAGATTCATAATGTGGAAGGGGGTGTTTTGGATTTGGTTTGTCATCATGAAGGTGCTTAAAGGAATATTTAAGGGCTAACCCATCATCTGGCCAAAGTTGGGGTCTCCCAGTCAAACTCTATAGCACCACCATCAGCTCAAAGTTGGTTCACACCTTGCACCAAGGTGATCGAAACTGGTATTTTCAGTTATTGATCATTAACCGTATTTCCACATCTCCTACAAATCGCGTCCAATTGTCACCAAATTTGTCTTGGATGATCTTAAGACAGCCACACCAAAGTAATTTTTGATTTTCACAACAGTTACAGAATAAAGTGTTAACAGACTTGACAAAGTCATCCATAAAATAAAACAGGAAGTCAGGCTATATCTCAGCAATACATTGCAGGGCGGGGTAAAAATATAGATTTTCCGATGCATCACAATATTCATTTAAACAATCTTGATATGGATTCCCAAGATCCCAAGATCGATCTCAATATATGCGGCAACCCTCTAGTCTACAATGACAGGAAATCACGCGCATATGTGACCAAATTGCACCTGATTAAAAACATCTGTAATTAGCCACTGGTTGGTAAACTATCAGATTTCACGCATCATGATTGAGTAGTATAGTGGCGAAGAAGATCAGCACAGAGATCCTACACTGCGTGTTGAGGATAAAAGTATGGTTTGACTATCCTTATAATGTGTGTCCAAAGATAAGATCCACGCAATCCATTTATCATTAAATAATGTCTCTTTCAACACCCTTTCTGTGCTTTACAGTCAGTTATTGATCAAAAAGAACTAAACGCATGCGACTCCAATCGTTTGTTAAACTGCTGTCAGTGGTCTTAAAGTGACAGTACCGTTTTAGCCCATGTTCTACATATCAATATGAATACTTGTAAATAGTACAAATTATGCATGTATACAATAAACATGCAATGACATTATATCAAGACATTATATTTATTGATGGAATACATTAACACATTTTTTTAAATGCTTAAGTGTGTCCAAATTGATAAAAAGCTGATGAAAATATAAAATTGGTGAAATCAATATTTTGCAGTGTACCTACTAAGATGGTCCCCTGTGTAATTAACTGCATTAGCTGAGAGAAAGTATTTTTCATATGTAAGCAAAATTGACATTTGAACTCAAAAATACCCATATGAATCAGAATCTAAACGAATCAAGAGCTTTTGATTCAGAATCAAATTGATTCTAGAAATCTGTATCAGTACCCATTCCTAATGCTATGTCCTATCAAAATGAATCTTTTTGTAAGCCATCGTCTTCACTGACTAATTGTACATATTACTACTAACAGTGCTTTTATTTGTATCTGCGCTCACTGAGCACCATGCGTGGACTGGCCATTGGGAAGTTCGGGAATTTTCCCGGTGGGCTGGCAGCAAAATGGGGCCGAATGTGCCGCAATAAGTTGAAATGCACAAAAACAAACATAGTTGACCACTGTGCTGTACAACCACTATGAAAGGACATCACAAGCACATTTAAGCTTTCACCTCCTATGAGAGACTCTAAGATTGATTGTAAGCCTGATCAAAAAGATCGCTTCTATCGAAATTATTCTGAGGGACACAGGTAAACTGTTCCACAGTTTTGGGCTGGTTATAACAAAAGCACGGTCGCCCCTCGACTTCAGTTTAGACCTAGGGACCATCAATAGTCTCTGATAAGATGACCTTAGACATTTAGCCAGTGTATTTATACACAGGTGAGAAAGATAAGGTACCAGTCCACTTAAAGCCTTAAAAACAAAAAGTACAATTTTTAAATAAATTCTATAATGGACTGGCAACCAATGCAGAGAGATTACAACAAGGGTAATGTGTTCATATTTAAGAGTACTGGCCAAAAGTCTAGCAGCTGCATTTTGAACTGATGTAAAGGATTTATGTAAGATTGGCTTATTCCTATATAAAATTAATTGTGAGTCGAGATGAAACAAAAGCATGTATATCTCTCTCAAACTCTACAAATGATTAAAAACATTTAACCTTAGCTAAGCTATCTTAATTGAAAAAATCTGGATTTGACTACTGCATTTTTCGGTTGATCAAATTTCAGTGCAGAGTCAAATACAAAACCTAATCGCAATAATCAAGATTTCTGAAGTGCCCAAACACAACCTCAGTTTTACTCTTATTTAGATTTTAAAAGTTTAAGGACATCCATGATTTAATACCCGACAGATAAGCAGCCAAGGACATTAAGCCATTATTGTCATTTTGCTTCAAGGGCAAATAAATTTGATTGTCGTCTACATAACAATGAAACGACACTTCATGTTTGTTTAGGATTGATCCTAAAGGAAGCACATATAATAAAAACTAAATTGGGGCAATAATGCAGCCTTGAGGGACCCCACAGGCCGAAGTAGATTTAGATGATGAGAAACCATCAATACAAACTGAAAAAGTTATTTTCTCCAAATATGATTTAAACCAATTGAGAACATGACCTGTTCACATCAACCATCAGAATTTGGACCGTGGCATGATTGTTGGTGCCAGAGGGGCTGGTGTGAGTATTTCTGTAACTGATGATCTCCTTGGATTTTCATGCACTCTCTAAGTTAACCAGTTAATGTTAGGTGCCAAAAACAAAAAACATCCAGTGAGTGGCAGTTCTGTAGATGGAAATGCCTTGCTCACTACAATTGTACAGAGGGGTTATTTGAGTTACTGTAGACTTTCTGTCAGTCTGGCCGTTCTCAGAGAATGGCCAGACTGGTTCGAGCTAACAGAAAGCCTGTGGTAACTCAGATAACCACTCTGTACAATTGTAGTGAGCAGAACAGCATCTCAGAATGAACAACATGTCGAACCTTGAGACGAATGGACTACAACAGCAGAAGACCACGTCAGGAACTTTATTAGGACCATAGTGTTCCTAATAAAGTGCTCAGTGAGTGTACGCATGTACATAATAGATTTACATGGTACATGTTTTTATGTATTTTTTGACTAACTGTATTGCTTTACTATATTACTTTTTGAATGTCATTGATTTAATAGTATTTTCAAGTAATATGCACAAACTGTAAAACAATGGTAAAGTCTGTGTGCATGTATTTGTATACTATTGAGTGGGAATGCAATCACAAACTGTACCTGTTTCTCAGTGTGGGCGAGCTCTGCGATGGCACTTGACTGTGTTTCCAGGACTTTCTGTGCTTGATTGATCTCATCTCTGGCCTTGAGTTCCTGGTTCTGCAGCTCTGACTTCATGGTGGTCAGTTTCTTCTCAGTCTTTGCCTTGTTCTTCTCAAATTTGCCCATATTCTTACACTGCTCCTCTATGGTTTGGTTTTGTTCCATCACTTTGATCTTATTGCATCAAAGACAGCAAAAACTAAGCATTTATAATGACTTGCATAGCATAACAATCTTAAAAATAAAGGTTCCCAATTAGAACTATTGAATTCATGCATTTACCAGACACGATTATTCAGCAATTATCACTATGTGGATGGAAATCGAATCCAGTACCTTGACGTTGCAAACTCCACTCTCTATCACTGGAGCTATTGGATCCAAAGAAGGTTTTACCGCATGATGCCATAGTAAAATCTTTTTAAATCCCAAAAATAACTTTTTCTTCTCTAGTTTTTTGGGCCATGTCCAAACCAATAGGACTTGGCTATGTTTACGCCTCTCATTCACACTGGAACTGTGTGTCTTACTCTACCAAAAACAGAGACTTTCGAATATGCACTCCACAACCATATACTTTGTAATACAATAATGTAAAGAGACACAGATTTTTAAGTGTGAGTGAAATATACAGCCTAGCTGTTCATGAAATGTCACACCATCAGAATCTTGTTATAGTATATTTACAGTTAGTTATATTTCATATATTTATCTGGTTTTAAAATAAAAATGGATCTTTATATTTGGGATTGTTATGCTGAAATGACTCTGGCTCGTGCTGGTCTGTGGGCCAAGCCTCGTCCCTCTACCTTGAGCTCATTGGTGTGGGACAGCTGGGCCTTCAGCTCGGTGTTGGAGAAGCGTAAGGTGCTGAGCTCGGCCTGCAGCCGATCAAAGCGCTTCTGGAGCTTCTTACAGGCCAGAGATGCATCGTCCTTCTCCATCGCCAGAGCTGACCGGCTCCTCTTCTCCTCTTCCAGCTGGACCACCTTCCTCCTCAGTAGCTCCAGGTGGAGCTCTTTACTTTCTGAGCGCTCCTTATGATCTTTAAGCTGAAGCCACAGACAGTTTGAATCACTTATCACGCTCATACAGTATAACAACATATTATAATAACAAATAATATAATCACGTCACACAGGCATGCATTAAGGCAAGGGTCAACTATTTTATGAAGGCATATTTTTACCTAAAGGTATTTCTGATTAAAGCCAAGTCGGGGCATGTTGTCATGTATTTTTTTAATTACATTTATGCAATTTATTCCTAACAATATTTGTTGGTATATTGATATCTTTTCCATTTTTGTTGTTTCACAATTTTTTTACTTTTGTATTTTACTTAAAAGCCTTTAATAGACATTTAAATGCATGTTTACAACTTCAAATGTGACAACTTGCCCCAAGAGCTTAACGTGTGTTAAAATAACTGTATCTTTTTTTCCTGAACAATAACAGTGAAAATGTATATGAGGTATTTGACTTCAATAAATTAACCTCCATTGAGAAATCTTCACTGGAGTAAAAACTGTGACTGCTAGCCCCTGTCTCTCCTATATAATAATGCTAAAATACCAATTTAATTATTAGATTTTTATTCAAAACTTGCATGTTGATTAAACACTTAGAATTATTTATAATTTAAGTGTTTATTTATAAAATATTTCAGCATAAAAAAGCTATAACTGGTATTTCTGGGGTTGTATGAGCATTTTTATAATATAATATATTGTACACATTTATTTATTTACATTTTTCCTCCCCAATTTGGAATGCCCAGTTCCCAGTGACCTCATGGTGGCATGGTGACTTGCCTCAATCCGGGTGGCGGGGGATGAATCTCAGTTGCCTCCGCTTCTGCATCTTATCACGTGGCTTGTTGAGCCACGTTACTACGGAGAAGTAGCGTGTGTGGAGGCTTCACGCTATTCTCTGCGGCATCCACGCACAACTCACCACACACCCCACCGAGAGCAAGAACCACTTTATAGCGACCACGAGGAGGTTACCCCATGTGACTCTAGCCTCCCTAGCAACCGGGCTAATTTGGTTGCTTAGGAGACCCGGCTGGAGTCACTCGGCACGTCCTGCATTCGAACTCGCGACTCCAGGGGTGGTAGTCAGTGTATTTACTCGCTGAGCTGCCCATGCCCCCATTATTGTACATATTTATGACATCAACGCTTAAAATGTAATTTAAACAGTTATTTGATTCACTAACAATGACTGTCCTTTTTGACATTGCATTTCAGAATATCCAAACCTTTCTCTGAAGGCTGTGAACTTGAGTTTTTGTCTCCAGTAAAGCAGTTCCTTCTTGCCGTGTCAGCTGCTGTGCTCGTGTAAGAATGGCCTCAAGTCTCATATCAAAGCCCAGATCTGCAGCAATGTGATCCACTTTTAACTTCTCCGTGAGCTGCTCTAGTAACCGCATATACTGCACAGAAATTGATAATTGTGTATTGACAATGCCGAACATTTTTATGCAGTAATTAAGGTTAGAAAGAGAACTCTCACTTGCTGTTTGTCCTGACTCATTCCATCTTTGCAGACTGCTGCGGTGAGCAGTTCATTCTCCAGACTCTGTATTCTCTCCAGGAGTTTCTGTTCTCTCTGTTCTGAGCAGCTCTGATGCTCTTTGTGTCTGGACAACGTCTCTGTCAGCTCTACCAGCCTGCCTTCCATCTCTAACTGTGACTACAGCATAAAGATGGCACATTTGGCACAATGCACAGAGAAGTAGACATACAGATTATTCGTGAGCAGGTTTTAGACATTTTAGTTTAAAGCATAAAGAGAGCCAGTTTGGTGTTCAGCTACATTTACATTTATTCATTTAGCAGATCATTTTATCCAAAGTGACTTGAAGGATACATCATAAGCGATTCATCTTAAGTAGACAATAACAAGAAATGTACTGAGTTACAAAGTGTCAATTACATTAGAATAAGTACTAACCAATGCAACATTAGAGTGCAACAATATCTTATCTATCCATCTATCTATCTATATTTATAATTATTTATTTTTTTAATTCTTGAGGTTGTGATTTACAGTGATTTGAATATGGTAAGTTGGCATAACATGAGAAAATGCTTAACCGTGATTAAATAACTTTTGCCGTAATATTTACAAATATTTAATTAACCATAAATGTAAAAACGACAAGCAGCAATGACAATATGCTAAAATTTTCAAGAAAAATATTTTTAATAATTGTTTATTACAATAATAATAACAATAATAATAATAATATTTTAAAATATATTTTTTTAGAAATAACATTTTAGTTAATAATAATAAACTAATAATATTTATATATTTTTATTATTATAATTTATAAAATATTTTTTAAATAGAAATTACATTTTGAAGATATTTTTAAAAAGTATATACATTCAATGGTTATTTGATTTTTAAATATATAATAATCCATAAATTTAGGGGAAAAAATAAATACATTAGTTTTATTAGATTACATATCTTTGAACAAATTGTATATATATATAAACTAATGATAATAAGTTGAGCAAAGACATTGCTTGCAACCATACAGTCTAAATAAGGTTAACAGAAAATGAAGCAACTCCTTCAATGAAGAATTCCACTTAATAAGCCGTCACAGGTATGTGTCTTAGCTCATCCAATCACATTTTAGAGCCATTACTATCCATAATAAAGTAGTACAGAATGCAACAATTACCTCTCTTATACTTTTTTCACGGCTACAAATGGCAGCGATTGCCTTCAGTATGTGCTCCTCTGTGGGTTGAGAAGGTAGATCATCAAACAGAGCTTCCACCTCTTTCATGAAGGAGTCATGGTGACTGTGAGACACCTGAGCTTCGTTCTGGTATGTGTGGAGTTTATTTTCAAGATCCTGACAGAGATTCTCATAGTGACTGCACCGCTGCTGTGCTGATGTGAGGGACAGTTCAGTCTCCTGCAGGGAGGTTTGAAGAGCCTGGTTCTCCCTCTCCAAACTGAGTTTCTTCAGAGAGATAATATCCAAATCCTGACAAGAAATGAGATTTGTAAGTTTAGGATGGTGACTTAGTTTCAAAATCAGAGCTTTCAGCTAGAGGGAGAATATCATGAAAACACATCCAGGTCACATTTAACCCATACAAGACCAAACAGACACAAATGCATATGCAATGAATCAAACACAGCCATGTGCACTCACAACACAGGACAAAGGTGTCAGGATCCTGTCACCACAATAAACATGACTGACAAAGTGACAGGATCATGACAGATTTAGGATCATGAAGATTTTCTGCATTGTGACATTTTCATGACAATTAAGCACATTTTCCTCCCTAATTTGCATTACGGTAATGTGCGTGCGTGCATTTTTTACCTTAAACACAATACATCAAATACTGCCATGATTTTTGTAATTATAATTATTCTTAATGGTGATTCTGATAGATAAGACTCATTACTGCAATACAGTCATTATTTACGAGATTAGATTGGAAAAACAACAGTGATACAATGATTTTAGCTAAACTCTAAACAAATACCCGTATTTTATTAATTCTCAGTGGTGATTACCATTAGATAAAACTCCTTAATACAGTATTTTTTTACTAGATTACTTTATAAAACTGTAATACAATAATTTTTTATTTTAAAATGTTTTAGTTTGAACTCAATTGTGAATCTCATTAGATTAGTCTAATTTTTTTAATACAGTCATTTGCATTACTACTTTATATTAAAAACAAGATTGAAAAGTTTGTAGACCAACTTTGATGTTGACATGTTGCCAGGCATTGCTAGCATCAAGCTAGCATGATTTAGAATGTAGCAAATCATTGCTAGCATGTAGCTAGGCTTTGCTAGCATGTTTAAGCACGAAGCTCCAAGTCTCTAGCATCAAGCTAGCATTATTTAGCATGTAGCTAGGAATTGCTAGCCTATGTTAGCATTTTCTGAGCATTTTTAGCATGTATTAGCATATTGCTAGACATTGTTAACATGTTGTTAGCTAATTTTAACATGTAGCTTGATGTTGCTAGCATGTTGCTAATAATTTTTAGCATATTTTATCATGTATAGGCATTGTTAACATGTTTATAGGTGTTCCTAATATGTTGTTAGGTGTTGATATTGTTTTAGCATGAAGCTAGGCATTGCTAACATGAAGCTAGGCATTGATTACATTGTTTAAGCATGTTTTTTTCATTTAACTAGGTGTTTCTAGCATGTTTAGCCTGTTGATAGCATGCGATTATGTGTTTTAGTGTGTTACTAGCATGTAGCTAGGCATTTATTGCATGTTTTATTGTGTTGCTAACATGTAGTTAGGTGTTTTAAACATGTTTTAACATTTTGCTACCAAGTAGCTTTGTTTAAGAATGTTGCTAGAATGTAGCTAAGAATTTCTATTATGTTTTAACATGTTGTTAACATATAGCTAGGTGTATCTATTATGTTTTATCATTTCGCTAGCATGTAGCTAGGTGTTTCTATTATGTTTTATCATTTTGCTAGCATGTAGCTATGCTTTTCTATCATGTTTCAGTATGATGCTATCTTGTAACTAAGTTAGCCAGGTGTTTTTGTTATGCTTTAACCGGTTGTTAACATGTAGCTAGGCATTTCTCGCAAGTGTTAACATGCTGCTAGAATGAAGCTAGGTGTTTCTAATTTAGCGTGGCATTGTGTAATGTGTTGTTAGCATGTAGCTAGGTGTTTCTAGCATGTTTTAGCATGTTGTTAGCATTTAGCTAGACATTTATAGCATGTTTTAGTGTGTTGCTAGCAGGTTTACAATTCAATAGCAAATCATAGGCCTATTTCACATTACATTACTGACAGTGAGACAATGCAAAAAATATTAATGTTCCAAAAAATAGGCTTAATTTTCTTTAAGCAAAATATAATTTATAATTCCGTTCTTTCAATTTTGGGGTGAAATATGACCCAAACGTGTTCTTGACATGTTTCATGACATTCTCCCTTAAACGTTCTTTTGTATCACCATTGGGTCCCCCTTGAGCGAGATTTTTGTTGTTGTTGTTTAATTTACTTTGAGTTGTTTAGATGACAAGATTGTTTAATTCCTTTATACAAATCATTACAAAATATAATCGAAACCATTAGTTGAAATGTCAGTATACAGGTCCTTCTCAAAATATTTGCATATTGTGATAAAGTTCATTATTTTCCATAATGTAATGATAAAAATTTAACTTTCATATATTTTAGATTCATTGCACACCAACTGAAATATTTCAGGTCTTTTATTGTTTTAATACTGATGATTTTGGCATACAGCTCATGAAAACCCAAAATCCTACAAAAAATTAGCATATCATGAAAAGGGTCTCTAAACGAGCTATTAACCTAATCATCTGAATCAACTAATTAACTCTAAACACCTGCAAAAGATTCCTGAGGCTTTTAAAAACTCCCAGCCTGTTTCATTTCTCAAAACCGCAATCATGGGTAAGACTGCCGACCTGACTGCTGTCCAGAAGGCCATCATTGACACCCTCAAGCAAGAGGGTAAGACACAGAAAGAAATTTCTGAACAAATAGGCTGTTCCCAGAGTGCTGTATCAAGGCACCTCAGTGGGAAGTCTGTGGGAAGGAAAAAGTGTGGCAAAAACGCTGCACAACGAGAAGAGGTGACCGGAACCTGAGGAAGATTGTGGAGAAGGACCGATTCCAGACCTTGGGGGACCTGCGGAAGCAGTGGACTGAGTCTGGAGTAGAAACATCCAGAGCCACTGTGCACAGGCACCAGAAACAGTGGCAGAAGCGCCTGACCTGGGCTACAGAGAAGCAGCACTGGACTGTTGCTCAGTGGTCCAAAGTACTTTTTCGGATGAAAGCAAATTTTGCATGTCATTCGGAAATCAAGGTGCCAGAGTCTGGAGGAAGACTGGGGAGAAGGAAATGCCAAAATGCCTTAAGTCCAGTGTCAAGTACCCACAGTCAGTGATGGTCTGGGGTGCCATGTCAGCTGCTGGTGTTGGTCCACTGTGTTTTATCAAGGGCAGGGTCAATGCCGCTAGCTATCAGGAGATTTTGGAGCACTTCATGCTTCCATCTGCTGAAAAGCTTTATGGAGATGAAGATTTCATTTTTCAGCACGACCTGGCACCTGCTCACAGTGCCAAAACCACTGGTAAATGGTTTACTGACCATGGTATTACTGTGCTCAATTGGCCTGCCAACTCTCCTGACCTGAACCCCATAGAGAATCTGTGGGATATTGTGAAGAGCAAGTTGAGAGACGCAAGACCCAACACTCTGGATGAGCTTAAGGCCGCTATCGAATCATCCTGGGCCTCCATAACACCTCAGCAGTGCCACAGGCTGATTGCCTCCATGCCACGCCGCATTGAAGCAGTCATTTCTGCAAAAGGATTCCCGACCAAGTATTGAGTGCATAACTGAACATAATTATTTGAAGGTTGACTTTTTTTGTATTAAAAACACTTCTTTTATTGGTCGGATGAAATATGCTAATTTTTTGATATAGGAATTTTGGGTTTTCATGAGCTGTATGCCAAAATCATCAGTATTAAAACAATAAAAGACCTGAAATATTTCAGTTGGTGTGCAATGAATCTAAAATATATGAAAGTTTAATTTGTATCATTACATTATGGAAAATAATGAACTTTATCACAATATGCTAATTTTTTGAGAAGGACCTGTATGTTGTAATGTTAATTGAGGCAGAAAGATACCTTTCTGATTGAGTTCTGCTCATTTGCTCGTGAGATTGAGATTGCTTGCTGATGGTCAACATCAGTTGCCAATCGCTTTACTGTTTCTCTACTGGCTTTACACTCCACTTCATATGATTTCACACGTTCTTCTAGAACACAAATGCAGCTCTTCAGACGTTCTCTGTCCTTACAGCATGAATCCACCTTATTTATGATAGAGAAATATGTTAGAGACAGGAGAATCTTTCATCATTTTTAAAAAGCACATGTAAAAACACTCACCGTGGACACAATGCAATCCATAGGATTTGTCTTTCCTGCTAAATTTACAGAGACTTTGCATGCCAATGTTGATATAAAGTCATCAGATCTCCTCTGGATCTCAGTAAATTCCTGTTTTGCCTTGTTGCATTCACCTAAAAGCTGTCTGCAAATATGTGAAGGTGTTTAAAACATTGCACTCATCACTGAATGTATATTTCTCATGATCTCAAAAACCTGTTGACCTAAAGGTGTTATTGTAAAAACAGTAAATGCTCACTTTGACTTCATGTCAAGTTCCATGACTCTCGCCTTCATCTCCTCGTTCTCCTTTGTGAGTGTCTGTATTCTCATGTCCATGATGCTTTTGGAGGAGGTGATGGACACCATTTCTTGCTCTGTGTTGTAGCTGCGTTCCCTGAGAGAGCTCACGAGAGACTCCTGTCTCGCCTCCTTCTCTTTATGTCTCTCAATAGCATCCCTTAAATTCTTTATAGTCTCCTCCTGATACGCAACCTTTGATTGGGCGTCTGAAAACTGTTTATGAAAAAACATTTGTGAGATATGCCACTAATCCATATTACTATATGTTATGAGAAGATAATATATGAACCTGTGATTGCAGACTCTGATATTTGGCTTGCAGGGCGGCGAGTTCCTCACGAGCCGTCTCTGTGGCCTGTTTATAGTGTGCTAGGTGTTGTTGGATTACAGAGTCCTCCATTGCAAAAAAATCTGTCAATCAACCTGTGTATTAATGGATAGAAACTTTTGTGTCCATAGCAATAGAAACATTCACAAAGAATCTTCATAACATTTTAAAATGGCAATGAAAGCACCATACCAAAAGACAAAACAATGCAACGCATTACAACTTTAATAACCCCTAAGGGGGAAATGATCTTAGAATAAACAATTAAAGCATATTTATTACTGGATGGTCTTGGAAGACAAGCTATATCCACAATACACAAATATATACAATAATAGAATTATAATAATAACAATAATAATTATCATACCAATAACATAATTGATCATATGAGTGTGTTAATCTAAAATTGTTACAAATCCTAACACAAAGTAAATGAGATACAGTAGTAATTTTTCTTTCTTCATTACAATCATATAAATGTATAACTCCAAAATATGGCAAAATACATGCATATTACTTAACCTTTGTCGCTGTCCTTGGTGCAAGTCAATATAAAACGTATTTACAGAATGTGATATAATTTACTGATGACTGTGTCACAATGTATCGCTAGTTTATTGGGTATCCAGGCAACACAATAACATTTAACGTTTGCACCAGTAGGGGGCGCAAGATGTCATACAGTAGAATTACACTTTATTAATGCCACTTATTTCTAAGAAAGAGCATCCATATGATCCATATTAAGGTACATGAAGATGTATAGGGATTACTGTTTAAAATATAGCCTACTAATTAATTAAAAAGCTTAATGAAAGAAAATAAGACAACACTTCCAGATCCTAACATGTAATTAGATTAAACTCTTAAGCATGGCCTTTAACATTGTAGGTTTAGATGTCTTGTTTTTCATATTGCCTGTTGAAGAAACTCTATTCAAAATAAATAAATGAATAAAGTGTATAACAAAGGGCATCAAGCTTTTACAACAAATTATACTTTAAAAATAAATCAAATAATTTAAATAACTTCATAACTTTTCATTCTTATCAAGGCTTCTGGATTTCATTCTTAAAGGGACAGTTCACCCCAAAATTAAAAGTCTCTCATTATTTACTCACCCTCATGCATCCCAGATGTGTATGACTTTATTTCTTCTGCTGAACACAAACAAAGATTTTTAGAAGGATATTTCAACTCTGTAGGTCCATACAATGCAAAATCAAAATCACACGTGCCTTTGCACGATGAAATATATTCATCTCAATGGGAATCCATACAAATGTGAATTTCACGCGATGGACTTCCGGTGGAGAAGAATTTCCTCGCTCTGATTTCGCCTCGATTTCAAGTTTGTTGAACTTTGCCCAAAATTTTGCTGCATTGACCAATAGGAAGTTGCTTGGTTTGAGGGTGACCTCTGTGTGCGTGGTCCTTCATACACACCTACACATAGTGTATATATTCACAATGGACAAGGAACATTTTAGTGGCATTTTTCTTTTTAACTTTACTCTTCTAGAGTAAAAAGTGCAGCATTAAAAAGAGGCAACTTTGCAGTTATTTTTTTGCTCATGGCTCCAAACCGGCTTTGCCTGTGGAATTGCACCGTGCTAAAGCATGTGCTTTAGCCCTTTAGGAGGACAGAGAGCTTAGGAAGGCTGTTTGAAAGTGGAGATTTACAGTAAAAAAGGATTTCAATATTGTTCTGTTTCTCACACACACCTTTTATTTCACTTCAGAAGATATAGATTTAACCACTGAAGTTGTATGGATTATTTTTATGCTGCCTTTATGTGCTTTTTTGAGCTTCAAAGTTTTGGACCCAATTCATTTGCATTGTGTGGATCTACAGAGCTGAGATATTCTTCTAAAAATCAGAAGAAAGAAAGTCATACACATCTGGGATGGCGTTAGGGCGAGTAAATGACAGAATTGTCATTTTGGGGTGAACTATCCCTTTAAATACTACAAACAGTAGGGCGATTTGAATATCTGCATTTATGGATAACATATTTCTCCAATATGATAACATTATTAATCAGAAAACGTAATATTTTATAACTTCAAAGGAGAATGTATCAACCACATATTTTTCTATAAAAGAAATACCACTTACTGCAGCTTTAAGACAAATGAGGGGGCGGGGCAATTTTACAGTCATGACGTCAACTCAAAATAGAGGAAGTGCACCGGACCAACCACTAGCAAAGAGTATAGAAGCACTGTCGGTACGGATCGAGTAGTGACAAGCACCACTAGTGTGGTTTGAACTGTCAAAGAAACTTTATGTGAATCTGTGAGAATGTTGCAACTTTTTTTGTTACAATGTAGCAGTTTGAGAACGCTGACGCTCTAATATTTCGCGGGAAGCCACGTAGCAGGTACGCTGAGATAGATGAAAGCGTTTTAAAGTTGTTTTTGTTGTTTTGTGTGAATTATTTGAATCCGATGGTAAGTTAGAGAGCTGTTCATATTGATAGCAGTATCAAGAAAACAATTGACTGTATTGAAGGTGATCAGAATGACGTATTTGCTTCTTTGCAGTTGCATTAATTTGACATTATATTTAAGATATGACCTATGCAAACTGAGTGTGAGTGTTGACATGCTGTTCATAGTTGGTGGCTACATGTAGGCTATAGTCACACAGTTCATATAATGCTACATGAATGATTGCCTGATAATGTATATACAATATTTAACACTTATTTTAACGCTGAAACGGTGTGATTCATATTGGTATGTCTCTCAAGGCTCTACAGAGACTGTACCAACCCTTGAGGAGGACACAAGCCTGTGGATTTGCTCACAGAACATTGAATGGATTAGACAGTGTCACCAGGTCATATGCAGGGCTTTTACACAAAGACCAGACAAACTGTCACATTAGTTTACACCATGTTAGATTTACATGCTCCACAGGACTGCAAAGGGGAGAGTTACAAAGACAAAATAGGTTTATTTCTAAAATGCCGATTCCATTGCAATTTTAAATATTTGCAATGGATATATAATATATTTAAATATTTGCAATATATATACATACAAACAAACCCGTTGTGACGCCATGCTCATGTGCTACAGTTGAGATGATTGATTGTTCGATCAGTCTCCAGTGAATGACAGCAGTCCGGCGCGCGCTCGTGTCATGTGATGATTCAAACACTCCGGAAAACAGCAGCTGATCACTGACTGAACTCATGCAGCTCGATGGAGAGGTTTTCTTGGTTTCTCTAACAACGAGTTCAGTTTAAGATATTTATAAGCGCTCTGTGGAGAAAGAAAAGAGTGTAAGTGACGTTTTCAGGGTCGTTTTACTAATAGAAAACGAATGTGTAGCAAACCGGTAGTCGTTTTGTGTTCGTGACAGCACTGTCGGTTTCTCACTTATCTTGGAAGATAATGATAAATATGTTGTTTTCTTCTTATTTTTTAGAGGATGTACATTTTACAATATCATGTTGATTTTGTAACATTTTCTTGCACATTAATAAGGGTAACGTTATTTTGTCAGGTTTACCGTTTGGCCACGGATTTCCTTCGCGGAAACTTTCGTATTAGGAATTAGTTCACCAGCATTGGGCGGAGTTTCAGCACGCACGTACGTATACACGCACGCACGCACGCTCTTACGTATACACGCACGCTCGTACACAGACCCCCAAAATTATTTTGTGAGTTGTGAAATGTTTTGAAACATTTGTTTGTATGTGATCTTCTGCCTACATTAATATTTACACAAATATTTCAAATATTTAAATTTTTACACAAACATTTACTGAGGTTTGTTTCAATTTACTTGCGATTACCGCTCATCGACTTACACTTTACTAAACGCTCTGTATGATTACTATAGAGTTACCCAACCCGTGAAGTTTTCCCATTTTTATTACATGTAAAATAAAACATTTAGTCCCTGTATTCTGCGTGGCCTTTTTACTAATTAGGGCAGTCTTTGAAAGTGGCTTTTATAGAGAAGTTCACATACAAAAATACAAACATGTATATGGGTGACTGTAAAATAAGGATGCCCAAGATAATAAAAATGAGAAATAATTTCAAAATCTAGTTAAAACACATGTCAAGTTTGAAATATATTATTTGTATCCATGTTTGTTTTTTCTACAATTTGAAAAATATATTTTTTTTACCAAAACATATATTTAATGACTTTATTTATAGGTTACTTGATGGTGTAACCATCAAGTAAAAGGTATTATTTTCCTTGCGCCTTGAACACATGTGAGGTACACAACTTAATCATTAAGTTAAAAAAAACCCATTTCAAACATATTTATTCAAGCTTAAATAAATGTTTTTGAGTCACAAACATCAATATGTTTTATTAGGGTTACTTCGTTTGACCTGAATAAAATGTGCCTTTTCATAAAAATGCCAAAATATCAGATATTTTCTATACTTTACACACAGTCATGAAGGTATAAAGTGGTCTTTTTTTGGTCACTTGACAACAGACTGGCTACTTGTACTGACTTTGAATTGGTGGACTAAGGTTTTTCAAATAAACAAAATAGTTTCACAGCATATTTTTTATGAAATGCAAAAAGATTTTTCCAAAGTGCGTATGCTTTTTATTATTTTGTTTTCTTTTCGAGCATTTCAGCTTCTAGTAAGAATTTTTATTTACTATCTCCAGACGTTATACCACTTTTAGACATTTTTGACTATAAAGAGGTGGCTCTTTAATCCCCAGAAAAAAATATCAAAATGACTTTGAATTCAGAAATTGAAAGCATGTCCATCACAGTAGAGGTGTATTTGTAGAGTAATTGTTTTGTGTGAATTACATTTTTAGTGTATTTTTGAATAACTTTGAATTGACCAATCAGAGGCTTAGAAAACCTAATGTTTGTTTTCTTTTCATTTGTGTATGTTTGTTTAGGTGGAAAAATGGACTTGGCCCACCATGGTCTTGTTCTTCTGAAAAGTCTCAATGCTCAGAGGGAGTTTGGTTTCCTCTGTGACTGTACTGTGACCATTGGGGACGTTCTTTTCAAAGCCCATAAAGCTGTTCTTGCAGCTTTCTCAAACTACTTCCGTATGCTGTTTATTCACCAAGACAGGTAACGTGAAATTGAATGCCAATAATTTTTTTCTCCATAAAATATTGCATTTGTACATGACGTTTTTGTGACAAGTTCTTAATTCACATTTGCAGCAGAGGTGTTTTAGCAATGCTCTGAAATAATATAATTCATTCTGCTTCTCTTTTGCAGTGACTGTGTTCGACTGAAGCCTTCAGATATACAACCAGACATTTTCAGCTACTTGCTTAACCTAATGTATACTGGCAAATTTACCACACAGCTCATTGACCCTCTTTGCCTTGAGCAGGGTGTAAAATTCCTGCATGCCTACCCCTTATTACAAGAGGCAAGCCTTGTAAACCCTGAGTCCCAGAACGTACCTTTGACAAACTCCCTTTATGGCATACAGATATCTGATCAGACATTCAGCCCACCCAACAATAAAACAACTTGCAATGAAGATGCTAACAACTGTGAAATCAGGAGCCAAAAATTTTCAGAGATGTCTGATGTGGGGTATACATCTCCACAACCTGTTGGCATAGCGTCACCTACCCAAAACGTTGCTGCCACCATGATCCAACATCTCACCTATGGCATAATGAGGAGAAACACTTCCACTAGAAAGCATTACAACTGCAATTATTGTGGAAGCCGTTTTAACCATAGGTGCAAATTAAAGGAGCATCTACTTGTCCACATCAACCAAGCAACAGAGCCTATGGTGTCGTCTATACGAAATGGTTACACTTTTGAGGTTGAAGGTCAGGAAATGGAAGAGGACCATTTGCATGCTGACAGTGATGTTATAAGTGATACCGATCAACAAACATGGATGGAAGACACCCCACCATCCTCTGACATTGCTGATATAGACAACCTGGAGGGCACCGACATGGATCGTGAAATGAAGCGGCGAAAATTTGAATGTCTGACCTGTGGCCGCAAGTTCCTACAGAGGAGCCACTGGCGTGAACACATGTATATTCACACAGGAAAGCCGTACAAGTGTAGTACTTGTGGGAAAAGCTTCTGCAGAGCTAACCAAGCTGCTCGACATGCTTGTTTGAGTCAGGACGAGGACTCCTACATTATGGTGAACAAGCAAAGTTTGGTTCTTTGTGGTGGAGAAGACAACAGTCAGGTGGATGCTCTCTTCCTGTCTTCAGAAAGACCCTACAAATGCAGCATGTGTGCAGTACCTTTCGGCAGCCCATCTGAGGTTCCCAAACATCAGTGTTTGGTTAACGATGAGGGTACACCATTAGTAGGAAATGAAAATGGGGGTTTAATGACAGCTAGTACTCCTCTGGTAATCAATACTTCCTAGTATATCTTGCTGACCCAGCATTAGCCAGTTTCAGTGCCAATGTTTGACTCTTTTCTTTTTCCATTTTATTTAATTAAAGTCAGTTTTTGTATTGTAAAGTTGGTTTGAGAGAAGTATTTTAAGTGTACTCCATTTGTTTTTATTTATTTTTTCTCAGTTTTACAAAGTTCATGCATCTATTTGTTTGGAACTAATAAAATAGTAAAACATTTACTTTATACTGTCAGAAACATACCTTTGCCTCATTAACGTGTCATGCATTGCAGAGCTAACAAACAATAATTGAAATAAAATTAATGGTATTATTCAGGTGTGTTGTACATCCACTTCACACGGATCATAGCTCAAAGATGTGTAAATTTGACTTTATTGAAATACTTGAAATATACTTTGTATTAAACAATACAGTTTGAAATTTAACAAAAGTCTAGATGCTACTTATATATTTAGATCATTGTTAATATTACAACTTCTTTAAAGATGCATAGTCAAACAAGTCTGTAAGGTGGTTTCAAATGCTTCAGCTTTAAGGCAATACATTCGAATAAGTTTGATTCTGTAATGGCTTATTCTGTCAAGACATATGCTTTTCAAACCCCTTTAATACAAGCAAGGCAGCTTGTACAACATTACATTAACAATATATATATGTATATGCTTTTTTAATATAGATATTTAAAAAAAAATACATGTTAACAGCCCAGTAATTGCAAATTGGTTTGCATGCTCAATAGATTCTTATACTGAAAAATATATAGTCACATTGTTTTCATAAAGTGTTTTTCTTTCAATTAAACATGTCACATGTGACCACAGTAATTCTATTTGAACAAAATAAAATGAATGCAAAATAGTACCAAATAACTCTCATAGGATTTTTACTGAAATGTTAAACCTAACCTAAAACCTGTTAGAGACTAACCTGTAATCCAGTGTCTAAAACGTTTTATGCTCATTATAGCTTTGGTAAAGTGCACCAGAATACTGTACAACATATTTAGAGTATAAAAGCAATCTAGTTATGCATTTTCACGATTCTGCCTAAAGGTAAATCTGGAGGTATATAACCGTTCAAAATAGACTTGCCATTAAACTCTTTACTCATTTAATTAGTATATTAAAATACTAGGTACTTCACCTGACTACACCACTGAAAATCACTGTTAGTTTTCCAGAATACCACAAGTATCAATGTATAGGCTGTAATGCATGAATAAACAAATAAATGAAATGATATGGAATAAAACATGATAAAGTGTGAAATAAGAATGATCTGGATCTGATGTAAGAATCAGGATGAGATTAATACATACAGAAACAAATACACTTATACATATGACAACAATTTATGTAGAATAGTTGCATTGCCAGGGTATCACAATTTAAAATTAATTCTGTTAATGTAAAAATTTTGTGCACCGGCTGATTGTTTCATTATGGCATCTCCAACATATACAGCATCCTCCCACACATCATCTTCCACCTCTGATTGAAGTTCGGTTGAAGTGGACATGGGCTCATGCTGCAAGGAGGCATTTGCATTTTCTACATCTGAAATATCCTCTTCAGTTAAAACAGATGTATTCACCTCTTTCTCAGTCACAAGTGGTGGTTTAACATCATCAGCCACAACTGAAGGGTCTGCCTTTGCTTACCACTGGTGTCACAAGCATTGGAGCAATAGCTGGTGTCACCACCATAGGGCCTTTAGCAGGTGTTTCTACTGTTGAGGTCACAGTAGGTGTCTCCACCACTTCATTTATAACTGGTGTCTCTAATACTGAGAGCAGAGTTGATGTCACTGGTGTCACAGTCACCTGATCTACAAGTGTCATTACCTCTGGAATCACGACTGGTGCCTATTTCACAGCAACTGGCTTTACTGCTGGATTTACTTCTACAGTACTGTGGTCACAACTAATGTTTCAGCTACTAGAGTCACAACTGGTGTATCGACCACTGGGGTCACAGCTGGTGCCTCTTTCACTGCAACTGGTTTTACTGCTGTGGTTTATACTACTGGTGTCACAACTGATGTTTCTGCTACTGGAGTCACAACTGGTGTATCCACTACTGGGGTCACAGCTGGTGTAATTATTACTGGAGCTACAGCCTCTGTTATTTTCACTGAAACCACATCTGGTGTCTTATTCACTGGGGTCACAACTAATGTCTCTTCCACTGCAACTAACATTGGTTTTGATGCTATTTCTGATGTGATGGAAACAACTGTAGTTTCGACTACTGGACTCACAACAAAAGTTTCTGCTACTGGGGTCACTGCTGGTATAGCTACTTGTAACTGGGTATAGTGGGTAAGGAGGAGGTGAGAACTGGCTGAACAGTCAACATAACTGTAACACAAACACATAGACACACACAGAGCGTGCTGATTAGCCCAATTCAGGGCCAGGCGTGTGTCCTCACGGCCCAGCCCCGCCCTACTTCTCGTCACACTCCTCCATCACCTGACTCAGGCCGGGGAAACCCCTGGCATGACGTACTCCCTTCATCCCCCTCCCTTCCAGGAGGTGGGGTGTTTCCCTTCCAGCAGGTCTTCCCCGCCTTTCTGGAGCCCTGGGAGAGACGAGGGGAGGGAAAGGGGAGAAGGAAAGAGTGAGGCGCAGTGAAAGAGAGAGAAGAGAGAAAACTGGCTTCCTGGTCCTCAGCCACTCCTATGATTTCTGGCGGACGACAGCTCGCTCCTCCCCTGGCAGACTGCATTGAGTCCTCCGACCCCTGGTGGACAGAACTGCCTGGGGACAGAGGAGTCGCTGCCGGCCACTGAGAGTCAGAGGAACAGCTGTCATCCGCTGATAATTGGCGGATAACACCAGTTCCTCCGACTTTTTATCGGCGGATGACAGCAGTTCCTCTGACTCTCAGCAGCCGGCAACGACTCCTCCGTCCCCAGGCAGACGGCCGTAGCTTCTCCCCTGGCAGATGGCAGTGGCGAGGACCCTGCGACAATGAATCCCTCCACCTCCCCAGGTTTCGGCACCAATGTAACAGGGTAGTGTGGGCAAGGAAGAGGCGGGAGCCAGCTGAACAGTCAATGTAAGTTTTAATAACATAAATTAACTCAAATCAACTTAAACACAAACACATAGACACACAAACAGTGGCTGCATGTGTCTCTCTCTCTTTCTCTCTCTCTCTCGAACTAGTACCTCCGGCTCATCTTTATTCCCCTCCTGGCTGATTAGCCCGATTCAGGGCCAGGTGTGTTTCCTCACTGGCCGGCCCCGCCATCCTCCTCGTCACATTACTATTGGAGGTTCAACCTCTGTCACTAAAACAGCTGGTGTCTCCACCACAGAGGTTACAGCTAGCGTAACTGCAACTGGTCCTAACGTTGGTATCTTTATCACTGGAGTCCCATTTGGGATTTCTACTGCTAGGGCCACAGTGTTTATCTTTGGGGTCACAACTGGAGTTTCAACTACTGCACTCACAACTGAGGTTTTTGCTAGTGCATTCACTGTTGGTCTAACTACGTCAGGAGGTGCAGCATCTGTTACTATGCCTGAAATGAAAGCTGATGTCTTGACTACTTGAGTCACATTTTGCATTTGTACTTCTGGGGCCACAGCCACTGGATCAACAGCTGGTATTCCTACCAGTAGAGTCACATCTGGTATGTCTTTCACTGGAGCTACAGACCTTGATCTGTTGCCTAGAGTCACAACTATTGTAAATACATCTAGTGCTTTAGATGATGTCACTTCCACAGTGTCTGTGTTTTGATTCACTGATGTTACAACGGAGCTGTGTGTGTCAATATATGTTGTCATAGATGTAACTACTGGTGTATCTATTTCAAGTTCTGTAACCACTGATGTCACAAATGGGGTCTCCATTTCAAGTTTAGTTACAACTGCTGTCTCTAATTTTAATTCTGTTACCACTTGTGTTTCTACTTTTAGTTCTGTCATTTCAATGGCCCTGAGTTCAGACTCTACTTGTGTTTGCATCTCAGGAACAGTAACTTGTATTGATCACCGTTTCTATTTCAGGGCTCAGTGGTAGTGTCTGTGACATGAGCGCTACTTCAGGTTTTGTAACAGTTGATGGCTCCTCTTTCAAATCCATTACTGCTGGTATTTCATCTTTTATTCTGAGTTGTCTATCTACAACTTGATTGCCAGTGGTTTCTCTACCTCCTGTTCAGCAGGTTCACATTTTAGCATGGTGTCTTCTGTCGTTTCATCATTTAGTTTATTCACACTATTAACCTCATTTAGTGTAGCAGTATCATTTTGTGCCACTCCTAAAGACTCACTTGCTGTTGTTACAGGCCCTTTAATTAAAGCTGGTCCTGATCTTTCTGGTTCGGTGACAACAGGGGTTTTGTCTTTTCTTCTGGAACTGCTGTTTTTGTCATTTCTGTTGCTACTATTACTTGAGCCTGGTCTACTTGGTCACCAACTGTTGCTTCAGCACTTAAATCAGTTATTACTGATTTATAATGATCTTGTTCTGTTACCTCTGGTAGCTCAGATTCTGCAAGTGCCTGTGCTACTGGTACTGGTTTCTCTGTCTCTGATTGTTTTTTTGCATTCTCAATTATAGCAACTATCTTTAAAACATTACCAGTCTTAATATTCTCAGTTGTTATAGTTTGTTCATCCTCCTTGGACGTTTCTGGACATTGTTCTGTGCCCAGACTCAACTCTGTTTGAGAGGCCATGATTTCTGTCTGTACAGATCTTGTTTCAACTTGGGGAAGAGCAGTCTCTAGATGCGTTAGCATTTCTTCAGAATTAGCTTCAGGCTCAGCTGTTGTTTCTTTGTGTTCCAATACTTCCTTTGACATCTCAGAAATATCTAAATCCTCTCTTAATCCTTTAACTATCTCTGCATTTCCTGTTTCAACATTTTGTTCAATAATTTCAGGAGATGCCTCGGTAATATGTGTATGAGCAGAAACCTCTAGATTCTTTGATTCATCGACTTTAACATTTGTTAATGTTTGCTCTTCCTTTACTGCAAGTTCCATTTCATCATTCAGACCTATCCTGTCTGCTTTGTCACTTGCACCTTCTTCCACTTTGTTATCATCTATTCGAATATCTATTTCTTTGGGCATTTCTTCAAGCTCTGGTGTAACTTCATCCATCTCTTCAGACTTTTCAACTAATACTGTTCCTGGAAGTGACACCTCCTCGGCTGGTATGTTCAATAGTTTTTCCTCCAACTCTTCTCTGACAAATAATTCAGCTGCAGTTTCTGAAATGTTTTCAGCCTCAATATTTTGAACAGCTTCTGAATCTACAACATCAATACTCTTCTCTGCTTGTATGTTCTCAATTCCCTTCTGTGACATTTTGCCCTCTTCAGTTTCTTGTATTTTCTCACAGATGTCCTCCACAATCCCTGATGAATCACCTGCGGAGACAACTTGAAGAACTGTCTCTACTTCTGCCCCTCCTGTTTTTAAGACTGTATCTTTTATGTCCACTTGCATTTCATGAACATCAACATGTATTGATTTAACAAATTCTATTTGTATAATGTCTTCTACCTCCAATGCCTCTGCTTTTCTGGAATCTGAAATTGGACTTAAAAAACTAATAGTCTCTTTGGTTTCAAGACATTCCACAGTAGAGGGAACAATTTCAATTCCTTCCTCATGGATGTCTGAAGCTTCACTTGTAGTAGTGTCAGAAACATTGGCTACAACATAATGTGTCAAAGACTGCTCAAACTCAGCAGCTGACAGTTCAACATCTGGAAGCTTGATTTCTTTTTCAACTTCAGCAGTTACATTAGTGCAATGTACTGGTTGTCCATACACAGGTTTTTCTAACACTGAGTGTAATGGACGTTCTTTCTCAAGACCATGTATGTTTTCTGTAATTACCTGATCCAGCACAGCTTCACTTTGTATTGTATCAATCTCTGCCACATGAACAGGTTCAATACACGTCACTGGTTCTATTGGAAATTTCTCTTTGTTCTGCTCTGCCATCAATTCATTAACTTGCTCTATATTAAGTTCCGTTTTAACGGCATTTGTTATAACTCGTTTCTGATACATTGTCTTAACTTCCACTATTTCAGCTTCGAAGACCTCATCTTTCCCAAGTCCTGCTATTTCGAGTTCATCTTTCAGGTTATCAGAGACTAATACAGTCAGGACAGCATCACTTACTTCAGGAACCACTAGGGGTGCAGGGAGAGGTTCTTCCAAAGACTCTATTTCCTGAGATACTAAGCCTGTACATATTGCTGTTGCATCTGTTTTCTTATGTGCAACTAAAACTTTTGTTTCTTCTGGTGTGGATGAATGTACAATATAAGGTGAAAATGACACAGCCAGGGACGCTTGGCTTTCATCATTTGTGGTTACTAACTGAAGACTTGGAGTCATACAGATGGATTGAACAGCTTCTTGTAGGATCACATCTGACCTTTGAATGCTATATTCAGATAGCACTGGTGTAACATGCCCAGATGTCTTGGGTGATTCTGTTAGCTGGGACATTGCTGAGACCATTTCAGTTGTGTCATCCCCATCTTCACTTGCAGGCTCTGGGGCAGTGACGGCATCAGACGTCAACTCTACAAATTCCTCAGATAAGGTGTCATCCTGTGTTATCCACTCAGCAGATGATATTGGTGTTTCTATACTTTCCTCAATGATCCCTTCCTCTGGTATGTCACTCAGCTGTTGATATTTGCTTATGAAATCTGTTAGTTCTTCAAAGTCCTCTGATAGAGCATGTATGATTAATGGTCTTGCATTATTTGAAAGTTTAGCGGCAAGCTTGGGCTCTGAGTCATTTAGTTTTTCCTGGTCTAACACTTGTGAAGTCACATCTGTCATCCCATGTTCTATTGTAACAAGAGAATCTATTGTAAAATTCATCTCAAGTCTTTCAAGACTTTCAGGCACAAATATTTCATACTCATAGAAAGGAATAATAGCAGGTGTTTCGTTTTCTTCATCACTAGTTTCACCATCCTTTCCAGCCTCATCAGAGGATGTCTGTTCTTGTCTTGCATCAGAATTTATGTTTTTATGCTCTGGAATAGGTTTCTTCATAGAAAATGAGTCATCTTTGTTCATCTCACTGTCTGAAGGTATCTGTTCAGGTGAACTACTTCCTCCAGTTCTGACCTTCCTCTTTGGGGTGACCATTTTTTTAAATGTTTTCCATGTGGATCCAGCCTCTCCCTCTCCAGAACTTCCAGCTTGTTCACCTGACAATGTTAGTTGATCATAATCACCCTCAATGGAACTTCCAAAGGGAAATTCAGATGTTTTCTCATATTCCTCTCTTTTGTCTGGTGTCTCATCCTCATTTATTTTTCTAGCCCTTTTTTTATCAGAACCACCACAAATTAGTGTCTCCCAGGAAACGGTGGACTCCGATTTCTTTTTGGACTCTTGGGGGCTAACATCAGCCAACTGCTCCTCTTCAGCTGATTTTGGTTCTTCAACCACTAGTCCCTCCTCTTTCTGGACCTCTGTCAAATCCAATAATGTCTCAGGCTGTCCAGAGACGTTTTTCTCAGCCTCAATCACCTTTTCTGCAGCTTTACATTCTCTCTGCCTTCTTGTGGAAAATTTCCCGAAAAGTCTTTTGAGTGTGCTTCCTTGTACTTTATCTTTCTCTGGAGAATTCCGAAGTTCTTCAGGTAATAACGTGCTGTCTCCTTTCTCCAGTGAAACCTTTTCTTCCTCAGACATGATGAGGGAAACCAAGGCATATGCATTTACTATACTCTTTTTCAGCCTCCTCTGACTTTGCAGAATATATTTGATCAATTATTTTTAATTCCTCTTCCTTACTCTCTTTTTGTATTTCCTCTTCTTTCTTTTTCTTTTTAAAACTGGCAAAGATTCCTTGTGTAAGGAATAGTTTGATCGGTGACATTGGCTCCTCTGGCTCCTCTGGCTCAGGACTTGCATCAACCGCTTTTGCCTGATTTTTATCAGGTGTGAACTCCACATTATGTTCCACTATTTCTGCATCCCGATCCACCTTGGCTTCACTTTCTGTTTTTTGAGAGGGATGCGCTGCCTTAGGCTGGGCAGACACTGCCCTGTTCAATGGTTCAGTGTTCTCATATGAGCTGTTTTCATTTGCTGCCTCAGTGATCTTCTCTTTGGATTCGTTGATGTCCTTAGAGATACTTGCCACTTTCTCTACTTGCTCCTTTGCTTGTAACCCTTCTCCTTCAGTCTTATCACATGTGTCTTTTTTCAGGGTGAACTTAAATCCAACAAATCTGAAGATTTTTTTGAAGCCAACTTCATTGATATCATTTTCTTGGCCATCCTCCTCTGTTCCCTCCTTCACATTTATACCATCTGCATCAACCATCTCACGGCCCTCGTTCGGATTGTTTGGTTGAAGGGTGTCCACATCCTGAAGGTCTTCAGCTGTCTCTGTGCCATCTTCTTTTATATTAACAAACCCTGAACCAATTGACAAAAATGAACAAGAATGAAGGGTGTCAAGGTTAGTTTGTGTACTTATATACATTAAATATTTGCACATAGATATTTACTAATGTGTAAATGTGTAGTTCTCATTTGAAACAATGACAAACAAGGAACTTTGAGCGGATGAGAGAGAATGACATTAGTAGTAACAATATAGTTTCACCCACCATCTGCAAGTAACCTCTCCTCAAAGTGTTCATTTAATTCATCTGAATGGTTCTTTGTCTTTATATTCAAACTGGAGAATGGTCCATTTTTTTGTAACAACTGTGAGCAAAATAAATTTTGATTAGAGAGCGACATACAGGGTAAACAATACATTTACATATCAGTATTTATGACTCAGCTTATAACTCATCAAGGAACTAGAAATAATAAATGATTTTGCATTGTAAACACTTTAGAAGTAAAAAATACTTTATGCAGTAAAAGTGCATCACTTTGGCTCCAGGGAAACTGTTCTTGCAAACAGTATACTGTACTGGGATACTCCTGCATTGAACAAAGAAATGTTTGCTCATGAATCTTGCACCAATCTCTGTGCCATCTAGGCACAGCTGATATTTTAGGCCCAAACATTTTCTCATGAATCTTCTAGTATTTTCTCATGCTTATTTTATTAATAATATAACATAATAAAATATTAATAATATAATAATTATATTACGTCCCCAATAAATATGTTAAGCATTAGTAAACTCATCATGTTTTATGGCAATTCATTTTTTGCTCAAAATCTATATTAAATATTTTGAATGAAAGTCTATTGAAAATAGGGGATCTATGTCATACTACAGTATATAGAAAGATAACAACAACAACAACATACTCAAAGGCTCAAGGTTAAAATGCAGAAAAAATGGTTGCATGTGGAAAACATTATAATAAATTATTTTTCACTTCCGGTTACATATAGCACTGTTCACTCAAGCTAACAAACAATTCATGTAAATGGAGTGAGGTTCAAGTGTAATTCTTCCAACATTTAACAAAATTTGTCATATCAGACTCACTACTTTTTGTAAAGTGAAAAGTTTCTAACCACAATGTTATAAAGACAGCCCTTGAAATAACTTAGGAAACCAAATTAATGAATACATTTAGGGAATGTGAGTATCAGTTATCTCTCCTTTGACTAAAAGCAATCAGACTTCCTGTTAAACCATGGCTGACCTCATCATGTTTTACATGGAAAATCGATGCGCACCAGAATGCAGTAAGGGAAAGAAAATTAGATACTGTTTCTTATCATGAGAATTGGTACAAGATGGCTTGATTTTCCAGTTTAGTAAAGATAACGGATTAAAAGCAACAATTGTAGATTTATCAGTTATCAGGCATTATTTAATTATTCTGTTTGTGATATTGTGTATCCTGTAAATAGAGGGGCAATAGATATAGTGCACAATTTGTCAACAAATGCAAATAATTTTGAGACAGCCAGATGCTTTTTGAGTAACAAATTAAGATAATACTTCAGAAAAGGGTGCATTATTTCCTGGAAATTTCATACACATTTGCCATTTTAAAACATCAAAAGTATTTTATAAACAAATTAATCTCTCTGATTGGATCAGTCAATGTAAGCCCACTTTTAAAAAATGTCTGAACAAATCTATGTTTGTGTGTGTGTGTGTGTGTGTGTGTGTGTGTGTGTGTGTGTGTGTGCGTGTATTTATCACTTTGTGGGGACCAAATGTCCCCATAAGGATAGTAAAACCCGAAATTTTTGACCTTGTGGGGACATTTTGTCGGTCCCCATGAGGAAAACAGCTTATAAATCATACTAAATTATGTTTTTTGAAAATGTAAAAATGCAGAAAGTTTTCTGTGAGGGTTAGGTTTAGGGGTAGGGTTAGGTTTAGGGATAGAATATAAAGTTTGTACAGTATAAAAACCATTATGTCTATGGAAAGTCCCCATAAAACATGGAAACACAACATGTGTGTGTGTGTGTGTGTGTGTGTGTGTGTGTGTGTGTGTGTGTGTGTGTGTGTGTGTGTGTGTGTGTGTGTGTGTGTGTGAGTGAGTGAGTGAGTGAGTGTGTGTGTGGGCAGGTTTAAGTGGTTTCCGATTAATTGTTTTTAGGTTACAAACTGGTAATTACAAGGGTATGTATGCTATAAATGTGGTTTATGAGGACATTTCTAGTATCCCCATAATTTGAATCGCTTAAAAACATAATAAACTATGTTTTATTGAAAATGTAAAAGTGCAGAAAGTTTCCTGTGAGGGTGTAGTGTTTAGGGTGTGGGAGAGGGATATAATCTATAGTGTCGTGCATGTATAAAAATAATTATGTCTATGGAGAGTCCTCTTAATGATAGCTGCACCAACATGTGTGTGTGTGTGTGTGTGTGTGTGTGTCTGTGTGTGTGTGTGTGTGTGTGTGTGTGTGTGTGTGTGTGAGTGAGTGAGTGAGTGAGTGAGTGAGTGAGTGAGTGAGTGAGTGAGTGAGTGAGTGTGTGTGTGGGCAGGTTTAAGTGGTTTCCGATTAATTGTTTTTAGGTTACAAACTGGTAATTACAAGGGTATTATGCTATAAATGTGGTTTATGAGGACATTTCTAGTATCCCCATAATTTAAATCGCTTAAAAAACATAATAAACTATGTTTTATTGAAAATGTAAAAATGCAGAAAGTTTCCTGTGAGGGTTAGGTTTAGGGGTAGGGAGAGGGGATATAATCTATAGTTCGTACAGTATAAAAATAATTATGTCTATGGAGAGTCCTCTTAATGATAGCTGCACCAACATGTGTGTGTGTGTGTGTGTGTGTCTCTGTGTGTGAGTGTGTGTGTGTGTGTGTGTATTTATCACTTTGGGACCAAATGTCCCCATATGGATAGTAAAACCTAAAATGTTTGACCTTGTGGGGACATTTTGTCGGTCCCCATGAGGAAAACAGCTTATAAATCATACTAAATTATGTTTTTTGAAAATGTAAAAATGCAGAATGTTTTCTGTGAGGGTTAGGGGATATAATCTATAGTTTGTACAGTATAAAAACCATTATGTCTCTGGAAAGTCCCCACAAAACATGGAAACCCAACGTGTGTGTGTGTGTGTGTGTGTGTGTGTGTGTGTGTGTGTGTGTGTGTGTGTGTGTGTGTATTACTCCTACAGTTCTCATGCCACATGATGAGCGATAAGAACTTATATATATATATATATATATATATATATTTTTTTATTGCTGTCAATGATGAATAATCATTTATTTTCTCACAAAACTAAAAGGCTGTTTGAACCACCTGCACCAAATTCAATTGTTCACTAAATGGACATTTTAGGCCTATGATATAGGACAGACTCTCTTGTGTCTTTGAAATATGATTACTGCAGTTAAACAGCAGCACATCGCCACAGAGAAACAGCAGTCTACTGGTTATCTATTTTCGAATAATGTCTAAACATTAATGTCTCATTAATTGCCCGCACATAAACACAATTTCTCTAACTTTCAAAGAGCTCGATAATGTGGCCATATGACTCCGTTATATGTGTCTCAAAACCTAATGAGTTACCTCCCGTGACAGTTCCGAATCAGCATTTATGACGTCCTGAAACAGAACGCGTAAAAAGATTCGAGAATTCTGTGTAGCTATGCAGCTAACCAGGTTTAATACACAGTCAATGGCTTCACAATTCAGAGATCGCGCCTTTGAAACTTAGAAAAGCATCTTGTACATGTACCAGTAGGCAATGTCAATATATTCTACCTTGTCTTCAGCACTGGCGTCGTCCCGAGCATCACAAGCCCCTGCAGTCTGCTCCTCCGCTGCTGCGTCTCCCTCACATTTGCTGTCCCGTTGCGCGGATGATGAAGATGCAGCTCCCATTTCAGAAACATGCACTCTTTACGTGCTGCTGTCCTCGCTTTCACTCTATGCATGTAAACCCCGAAAGGGTATTTTCACAGATGAGTGTCGAGCGGTGGTCCGACAGACTCACAAGTGATGCAGTTGGCTCGATGCAAACTCTTTTTAGGACACATCCTCCTTAAGCTTCACATGAACACTCTGGCACGCCTTGATGGATCAATGGAAGAGAGGACAGGGATCATGGACTTGTTTATTACTGACGAATTTATAGGCTCATTAAAGAAGTAATAATAACTCAAAATAACTCAAAGTATGTGGGAACTACTTAAACTGCTTTATTAAAGAATTTTGAATTAATTTGAAATGTATGTTATGAAAGACATATCAAATGTTCTTATGGTGGGACCATTGGAAAATTAATTGACTAATCTGGAGAATTACTTTATTGTTCTGCAATACAAATCTTACATAGACATTTATTTTTCTGCTATTTAAAAAAAAGACCCAAAACGAAAAAAGATTATAAAAGGTTAGTTTACCTAAAATTTAAACGTATGACTTTCTTTGTTCTGTTGAAAGCAAAAAGAGTTGTTATGCAAAATGTTAACCCCAGTCGCCATTTACTTTCATTGCATTTTGTTTATTAAATTTACAATGAAGGTGAATGGTGACTGAGACTGTCATTCTGCCTGACATCTCCTTTTGTGTTCCAGAGAATGAAGAAAGTCAAACGGGCTTGGAACAAAATGAGGGTAATTGATGACAGACTTCATTTTTGGATGAAATATCCCAATAAACCAAAAATACAATTCACATGTAGTTCGATATACAGTACACTTAAATCTGCAAGTTCTGAGGTTTCAGTACATCGGTTTCAATGGGAATAGTTCTAAAGTTTTTAATTTTACACAATATCTTTAACAAAAAAAAAATTTAGTTGCTCTTTACAGTAGAATTTGAGCAAAAATGTTACTATATATGTTTCAAAAGCTCTAATAGTTGCCCCAACAAGGACCAAATAGTCTTGCAATTGCCCCCTAACTGTAAATCATCATAACTACAACTATACTATATAACTGGACTATAAAAAAAAAACATTCAAAAGTGTGGATCTGTTCCAACCACCTAGACATTGCTTAAGTATAGTCATCTCTATCTGATCTGAAACTATTAAGTGAAGTCACATATAGACCAAGGAGCTTCCTTTGAATGAGCGACAGTAACTTTGAATGAGTACACCAATTATTTGCATAATGCTGCATAATAATGAGGAGGGTGGTCCAAACTACCATCTGAACTCTAAAGATCTCAAGCAGAACCATGTAAAAGCATGTCTGTATTATACTGTATGTAAAAAAAGCAGCCAAGTTCCTACATGGATTTTTGCAAATATATGTGGTGCAAATCTGATACTACACACACCTCAAAGTACAACATACCTTCAGTCTATTAGTGGTGCACTGCTTCAACTAACCAAAATACTGTATGGATACTCTGTCATCATTAACTCTCCCTTGTGTTCCAAACATGTGACTTTCTTTCTTCCATGTAAAAAGAAAGCCTTTGTCTCTTTTCACTTTCATAGTATAGTGAGAAAAAAAATGATGCAATGAAAGTGAATGGTGAATGAGTTTGTCAGTCCTTAACATTATGTGTAATAGCCTCATTTGTTATACATGAAAGAAAGTAATGTGGGTTTGGAACAACATGAGGGCGAGTAAAGGATGACAGTAAATGATTCATTTTCTCACCCCTTTAATGGGCCTCATCACATTTGCAGTGGTAGTGGCAGTGGTGGCTCAGTGGTTAAGGCTCTGGGATACTGACCAGAAGGTTGGGTTTCAAGCCCAACCAAAGATGCCACTGTTGTGCCCTTGAGCAAGGCCCTTGACCCTATCTGTTCCAGGGGCACTGTATCATGGCCGACCCTGCACTCTGACCCCAGCTGTGTCGACGGTGTCATAAACAAAATGCTCTTCGTGGAGGCAGAAGTTATTAATACCTACATGCTAAATTGAGCATCAGGTGATTCTTACACCTGTGAAATTAACATTGGTCTGGAAAGAATTCATATTGTCATGTGACCTCAAATTACTCTTTTTATTTCTCCTAGAGAAGATAAAAATTATATTAAAAAATGAGAGTGATATAAATAACAAAAGGGATTTTTCACCCAAAAATTAAAACTCTGTTATCATTTACTCACCCTAATGTTGTTTCAAATCCTAATGACTCTTTTTCTTCTGTGGAACACACAGGCAGATATTAGGCAGAATGTTAGCCTCAGTCACCATTCACTTTCATTGCATACCTTCCCCCCCCAATGTACGTTTTACAGCCGCGATAAACATAAAATAAGAGAGAAACCTGTTCATTTGGGTGCAGTGGGAGTGGCTAATGTCATTCTAACATTTAGGAGTGATGAGGAATATTTAAAGCCTTAGGTTATTTAATGGCAATAAGACAATAATGAAGATTGGAATTTTGGGCATGTTCCAGCAACTTTACAAGGTGGACAAGACTAAAGCATGGTTAAAGGATTAATTAAAATCAACTGACAGGTCAAATGTTCTTCTGAGGAGGAACAGCCTTTTTCTTATTGAGATTTTAGATTAAACGAGGCCATGTGAACTCTGCACAAAAATATTTGCATGAAATATTAAAACTTTTAAAGGGCTAGTTCACACACAATTGAAAATCCTGTTATTTTCTCAGCCTCATGTTGCTCCAAACCCGATTCCGGGGTATGCAAAGGGAGATATTTTCCAGAATGCCCAAGCTGTTCTTTTTTTTTTGTAAAAATAATTACAGTGACCAAACGTTATTAAGCTCCAGAAAAGGCCAAAAAAAAAAAAAAACAATTACATGAAAATTACATGACTATGGCGACATGTATGTATCGCGGCAGCTCCCGGGTGAAATATCCACTTAATGCCATGAAAAGAGAGTTAAATGTTCAGCCAAACAGCAAGCAAAGACGCTGACTACCACACCTGGGGTCGCAAGTTCGAATCCAGGGAGTGCTGAAATATCTGAGTGACTCCAGTCAGGCTTCCTAAGCAACCAATTATGCGGTTGCTAGGGTGGGTAGAGTCACGTTGGGGTAACCTCCTCGTGGTCACTATAGTGTGATTCTCACTCTCGGTGGGGCACGAGGTGAGTTGTGCGTCGTTGCCGCTGAGAATAGCGTGAACCTCCACATGGGCTAGGTCCCACACTCAAAACGCGCTCAACAAGCCACGCGATAAGATGCACGGACTGACGTCTCAGACACAAAAGCAACTGAGATTCATACTCGAACAAGCTTGTAAATGCAGCTGGTTATGTAATGCAAATGTTAATGCATCTAGTGTTCATTTAACCAGAAACCTGCCACAATACATCATTCTCAAAAATAAAAACTGTAGGTTTAGTAACGTAATTCTATGAGGTTACACATGATAGCTTTGACTGAAATTTAAGACTTTATTCACAAAAAAAATCGTTCCCTCCACCGTAGCTCTCCAATCTCATTTACACTTGACATTTGAAAAACCAATGTCATTTTAAGCTTGGACATCCTAAAAAAACCTATGGGAAACAAAATAGGATAAATGTCTACACCACGAACAGAACCAAACAAAACCGCTATCGGTTTTACCGGACATAGCACTGGCTCAATCAATGGCATGAGTTTGGAATGGGACAACCTGTTTGACAAATAATGTCAGAAAATGATACTCTTCAGCTTTAACCGTTCAGTCTGACAATTTTATATTGTGGAAAAAACATAAGCACAATGGCTATGAATGAACCAGGATATTGCATAAAACAGGAAACAAATGCATGATTGCTGGAATGATGTGTTCCTGCAAACCCATTTACTGGTGCATTGATGCTATGGATCAATGTTGGGTCAAGGTCAAAAGGCATCTTGTTGAGACAGAAATTGAGCTGTTGTTGAACTCAAATCTCACAGGAAACTTGTATATTTTTCCACATTACATGTGCATCCCCCCTGCCAACATACACACAAAATGTTGAAGAGTGGAATGTGTTTATTCTCAGATGACAGAAAGTGACACTTCTACAAGCTGTTCTTAGGGTTAGGAAGTTTTGCCCTGATTACATTTCTATCAGGAAGACTCGCAGACTTGAGTGAGATTTAAGATGACATTTATTTGATTAATATAAAACAGAAATGTAATGTCTCTCTTTGGCGTAGACCCAGTCTGGTTGTCCGAAGAAGTTGTACAAGGAACCGTCATATCCTGCTGGAGATAGGAGGCAGGGGCGAGGAGCCTACCCCCGTGCCGGACGGGACTCAACTGGTGGTGGTGGGGTGGTGGAGGTTGCCGTGTTAGCACACTGAAACAACAATGTGATAGATTGTGAGCAGACTTATAAAGCAATGGCTTACATGTGATTGGCTAGGAGTTACCCAGCTAATGGTGCGATGATGTACAGCTGCTAGTCTTCCCGCTAAAACTACACTGCGCTTACATTTCCTTCAAAAACTTTAAAAACCTTTGCTTTTGGTGGGACATTTCTACATGAGGTTTAAGGAGTGAAATAACAAATCATCTTTGTTTTTATTCCTTTATCAAGCAAAAAGCACAGTCATATCAAAAGTAAATCGTTGAGCTAAAAGAGATCTGCAAATAATTGACTAACACGAACATTAGTGCAATAAAAGGCCCTGAAACACAGGAGCGGGTGTGGGGACATTCATACTAAGTTAATAGGATCAGTTAATTTAAGTCACAACTCACACCTTGGCTAACCAAAACCAGCTGATGTTTTCTTCAGACATTATACAGTTTTAAATTCCCTGGAATCAGGAAGAAATTATGTGACTGTGAGAGTCTGTCTGTCCTTTAAATCGTGTTTTTTATCGACCTATTTGTCCCTGAATTTATCATTATGTTGTCAATCACTTACTTTTTAAAGAGTAATTCACCCCAAAATTAATATTCTGTCATCATTTACTCACCCTCATGTTGTTCAAACCCATATAACTTTATTTTTTCCGTGGAATACAAAAGGAGATGTTAGACGAAATGACAACCTCAGTCAACATGATCTTTTATTGTATGGAAAAACTAAAGATGCAAAATGAAAGTAAATGGTGACTGAGATTAAAATTCTGCACATGTTACATACAGGATGTAGGATTTGTTCAAGACAAAAAAAAAGAAGACAAAAGCTTGAACATTTCCACCATTATTGCCCAGGACAAAAGATACAGTTCATTGAACAAACTTTGAAAAATAGCGGGGCATGTTGTCAAGATATGAAGTAATTCACAATTGAATCTGTCTTAAACAGCCTACTACAAGCTTTTTAGTAAAGGGTAAACAGTAAAACTATTGTTGAACACACACACACACACACACACACACACACACACACACACACACACACACACACACACACACACACACACACACACACATACACACATACATACACACACACACACACATACATACACATTGACATACACACACACACACATACACATACATACACACACATACACACACACACACACACACGCGCACACACACACATACATAAACACACACATAAATACACACACACACACACACACAAACACATACACACATACACACACACATACACACACACACACACACACACACACACACACACACAAAATCATGAAACATCACAAATGGAATCCAAAAACTAGTAGTTAATTAATTAATACATTTATCAAATTTTAAACACATGTGACAACTTGCCAACTTAAAATAATGCCGTTGTCCTTTTGGTTAAAATATATCTTAATTACATTGCTGACTCTTGCCTAAATGTAATACATATTTGTTTGGTTTTATTGTTTACTGTAAATGATGATATTGAAATTTGTGTTTGGAGGATATAACTCACCAAATTACAATCTAGGTGTCTGGAACCAACATAATGCTAGAGACAACACACATTTGGGTATTGGTACATTCGACTCTAAACTTTCTGACTTTAAAGTAACCGACATATACAGGAGCTGCATGACAACTAGCCCCGGTCTCTTCTTTTTGCATTTCTAAAGCTAACTTGGGACCTGGGAAATGAAACGAATGTTCCTATCTTGCAGGATGTTTGATTACATAATTGTGTTGTGGTGTCTTTCCCTATAATGGTAAGTGAATTTCTGGTATCTAATTTGGGGTAATGTAATGCTGACCGCTGGATTCAGCACAAGGATGAGAAGTACCTTTATGTACTTTATTTATTTATTTGTAAGATAATTTGTGGTATTACAGTTTAATTTGTCTAATAAACCTTGATAGAATAATTTTCCAACTGGGCTGGGAATCAAATTAATGTGGAAACAAAATGTTGGTTTTATTCAAAAATATTATTTAATTTGGCTAAATCAACCACATTATAGTCGTTTACAACAACAAAAGACATTTTTAAGGGTAAGTTTAGCTCCTTTAGACATCAACAGTGGGCCTATATTACAGTGGGCCTATATTTGTCTTACTGGTTGACTGACAGTGATGCAGGCTACATAACAAAGTAATCCTTGTCCTCAGCCTTTATTGTTATTGATAAGTGCTTTGGCAATGTTAAGGTTGCTTTGATCTACATTATAAAATCAGACTGGAATGGAGTTGAAAATGAAATAAAATAGAGGAAATTTAAATAAGGCCATAACCACATCTTGAACACTGAGGGGGTCCAAACCATTTTGGGGGGTCTTTGTCCTCTTATAATTGTCCTCTTTGGCCCATTAAATTAGTAAAGTCTATATATATATATATATTTATATTTAAAAAAAATGTATTGAGCAAAAAAGTTGTCCAACACCTATTTCACCCATGTGAAAAACGAACTGCCCCCTTAAACATAATAGCTGGTTGTGCCACCTTTAGCAGCAACAACTGCAACCAAACCCTTCCGATAAGTGGAGATCCGTCTTTCACAACGCTGTGGTGTAATTTCTCTCTTTGCAGATCTGCTTTAGTTCAGCCACATTGTAGCGTTTTCGAGCATGAACTGCCCTTTTAAGGTCTTACCACAGTATCTCAATTGAGTTCAAGTCAGGATTTTGACTAGGCCACTCCAAACTTTATTTTTACTTCTTTTGAGACATTCAGAGGTGGACTTACTCCTATGCTATGGATCATTGTCTTGCTGGATAATCCAGTTGTGCTTGAGCTTCAACTCACGACTGATGACGGGACATTCTCCTTTAGGATTTTCTGGTAGAGAGCAGATGTTTTCCTAAATTATTGCAAGTCGCCCTGAAGCAGCAAAGTATCCCCACACATCACACTACCACCACCATGCTTGATCGTATGTATGATGTTCTTTTAGTGGAATTCTGTGTTTGATTTACACCAGATGTAACGGGACCCTGGTCTTCCAAACAGTTCCATTTTCGACTTATCAGTCTACAGAACATTCTCCCAAAAGTTTGAGGATCATCAAGGTGTGTTTTGGCAAAATTCAGACGAGCCCTAAATGTTCTTCTGGGTTAGCACTGGTTTTTGCCTCGCCACTCTTCCATGGATGGCATTTTTGGCCAGTGTCTTTCTGATAGTGGAGTCATGAACAGTGACCATTATTGATGCGAGAGAGGCCTGCAGTTCCTTGGGTGTTATACTTGGCCTTTTTTGACTTCCTGGATGAGCCGTCGCTGTGCTCTTGGAGGAATTTTGGAAGTTTAGGCCACTTCTGGGAAGGTTCCCTACTGTGCCAAGTTTTCTCCATTTGGAAATAATGACTCTCACTGTGGTTCTTTGGAGACTCAGCACCTTTGAAACAGCTTTGTAACCCTTCGCAGACTGATGTATTTCAATCACCTCATTTCTGGAATTTCTTTCGACCTTGGCATAGTGTGCTACTGGGTGAGACCTTTTAGCCAACTTCATGCTGCTGACAAATTTCTATTTAGGTGTTGATTTGATTAAACAGTGCTGGCAGTAATCAGGCCTGGGTTTGTCCAGTCCAGAGGAACCCCATTATGAATGAAGTTGCAAAGATTTAGGAATTTAGTAACTAAGGGGCAGATACTTTTTCACACATGCCCAGTTGGCATTGGATAACCTTTTTGCTTCAATAAATAACATTATCATTTAAAAACAGTTTTTTGTGTTTACTCAGATTGCCTTTGTTTTGGTAGATTATGTTTGAATTTTTGAAACAATGTAATTTGAGATACACAAAAACAGATGAAAATATAGCTGTAAGGAGTGATGCTGGGCCAAAACACCATGGGCCCGGTGCTTTCAGAAAACAATGCAAGGTGGACACATGCATTTGGCATTTAACATTATTCTAAACAATTTTGAAGCTATTTGGGTAAATATAAAAGGACTACTTTAAAGTCTATTGGAAGAGCCACACTTCCTGCTGCCAGGTGGTGGCACTATGACCATGTCACAAAATAGTTACATCCATGTGATAAGTCCCCAAGACTAAACATACATCTCAATTTTGATCTAAATCACACATTGCACACAGAAGATATGTGACACTTCCTGTTTCCCATTTTCACATTAATTGAATGCCTCACTATGGCAACACCGTTCGATATTTAAAAAATCTGTTCACAGATTAGCATCTTCAATGTCTTGGCATAATGTTGTATAAATGTGGTGATAGTCTCATGAATCCCCTAGGAGAAGTATTTAAAAGTTCAGAGACTGCAATATAAAATAAAATCCAAAATGACCAAAATGACAGACTTCCTGTTGGGCGGACCTAATGACTATAATTATGAAAGTTGTCCGGCTTGATGAGAACTATATACTGTATGTACTAATTTTGGTGACTGTAGGGGAAAATGGTGGTGCCACAGAGGCCATCTTACATGCCCATTTTAAACCTGTTAACTGTCACTGGCCAACAGGTGGGCCGTTTGAGTGTGGCTAAAAAACAAATGCTTTGTTTTATATCAAAGACTTTATAAATGTTCACATACTTGGTGCATCTTCTTTCAACATTGCAGTGAAAAATATACAAAATACTAAAAGAGTGCATTTTTAAAATATGCGACATGTGAGCGACAGTAGACTACTAAAGTTTCATGTTCTCTGCTTATGATCCAATCCAATGATTGAAAAACAAACATGCATATCATTAGGCTCGTCTGAGAGGAGCAAGTTCTGCATAGAGCCGATCACCGGTGATCACGGACATGAGCATGCCAGTTAGAAATCTTGTCCTCACATCTAGATCCAGCGTTGGTGTGTCCTGTTCAGAAATTATAACCCCAGACATCACTATGAATTATTTCCAAGGAAGACAGTTAACTTCCACTCTTAGAGTGATAAGGTGATAACCGATAGTCAGAAAGAACACAGACATGAAATGTACAACATTAACCTCGATATACGGTACAAAAGATTCATTGAGTAAAATAATTATTGGATGTATATTTTGTTAAAAACTCTTTTAGAACTGAAAACGATTTTGGTAGATTTGATAGTATAATCTATGTTTGAGCCATACATCTATGTCAGCCATACCATGCCGTTTGTTTTCGTTTTTTGTTGTTCAAGTATCCAGGATGTCACTTCATAGAGGATCAGATCAAAGATTTTAAAACACAAAATTCCTAAACACAGCAAAGCATTTGGCCGAAACATTTTCCCATGGGAATGCAGACACACCGCTTTGTACAAACGATAACCAGACGATGAGAAATCACGTTTTACAAAATCCACATCTTCAAGAAGAAACTTTGTCAAGCTAACATTATGTTTTTTCTTTGACGCCAAAGTCAGTTCCTCTCTCATTTCAACAGGCCCTCTTGTTGGTGAAATACACATCACTCTTCTCGGAGCGGCCATTGTAACAGAAAGTTGCAGAGTGTCTTCTGTGTTTTAATATGGCATGTTAAGCCATTTTTTAAACAACAAATTTAGGATTTAGGTAGTGATGTAGGAGTGAAAAGCATACCAGGAAGGAACAATGGTGAGATGTATGACATCATTAACATAAACACACCATAAACAATCATCGAAATCCGATGACTAATACATCCCAGCAAGATCATGTCTACTATCATGGACTATCTTCTACCCCATCAGCATGGAAGGACATGTCACACATACCTGTCAATCAGAGATAACAGGGGAGTCATAAATCACATGTCATAAATCAATCAATTTGACATTTTGACACATATTATAGGTTATAACTACTGCTGCATGCTGGGGGACAAGATAAGTGTGGCTGAGTTTTGGCCTCTCTCTGGGGTGGATACAGCCAGGTTTGGGGAGTAATGGAATACATGTAACAGGATTACATATTTAAACTACAAAATATTAGTAACTGTATTCCACTACAGTTACAATTTAAATAGTTGGCAATCAGAATACAGTTATATTCAAAAAGTATTATAAATACTGTAGAGACTTTGCATTTTTATTATAATTTGTTTAATGGAGTATTTAGTCCAAAGTGCATTTGAACAGCGGTGAAACCACTGATCTATATATATATAACATATATATATATATGTTATATATATAGATCAGTGGGTAAAACACTTTCTTATGATGTGTTACATTCATACGAGCAGACAGAGAAGTACGTTTGGAGCAGAAGAAATAGAAATAAACCTTGTGTGTATTGTCATGTGAACATGTATCTTTATGCTAAGCTAAAATGCTCTTTCTACCCATTTTACATGCACTTGTTACCAAGCACGGTCATATTTTTTTATCAAGAAAATAAACGTTAGATTATATATTGTTTCTCTCTAGTAAGACCTTTCACATTAGGACAAAATTTGTATTCTTGATGAGAATCCTGAAAACATGATCAGTTTGCTTTATCTTGTTTTAGAAACAACACTGTGTAAGATATTTAGGTTTTTCAGAGAAAGTATTTTTAACATGTGTATTTTGTCTTACTGTACTGACAGAGTTTTTATAGTCAAAACAAGTGAAAAAAATCCACCAATGCTGAAAAAGTAATCCAAAGTATTTAGATTACGTTACTGACCTTGAGTAATCTAACGGAATACGTTACAAATTACATTTTAAAGTAATCCTCCCAACCCTGGATACAGTTTATATTTGGTAAGTGGCTTTTGGGCCCATTTTTGGTCAAACTCGCTGGCGGAATGCATCCAGATCCAAGATAATATTGCTATCTGGGATTTCCTTAATTAGCTACCTTAAATTCAACCTTTAGACATTGCAAAGGATGACCTCGAGGATCAGGAAAAAGTCAAGGTATTAAAATAAAGCGTCGAAAATTACGGAAGCCCTGAAACGCAAGGTGAAAAAAAAATAACAGTGAAAAAATTTAAAATAAATATTCTCTCAGCTCCTTCCTGAGCCTAAGTCTTTTTTTTCTCTCTTCCTACATTTGTTTTTCTCTCTTTAAAAATATATATTTTTTCTCTCTTCAAAAAATAGTTTTCTCTCTTCAAATTTCTTTTTTTCTCTCTTCAAAATGCATGCGGTACCAACCTTGGCCACCAGGTACCACTATCAGTAAACCTATAATATTATGCTTTTAATGCTTTCTCTGCTGCTTTATATTGAATAATACATATATTATTTATTTAAGGGTTTGCAAAATTTGAGAAAATATTTTTTGAAGAGAGAAAAAAAATTGAAGTGGGAAAAAAAGTTTTTTGAAGACATTTTATTTTTATTTTTTAGGAATAGATAAAAAAAATAAAAATAAAAAAAGACAGACTCAGGAAGGAACTGAGACACTATTTTATAAAAAATTTTACCGTTATTTTTTTTATCCACTTTGCGGTTCTGGGCTTCCGTAGAAAATATCGTTTGCGTAGATAGCCAACTACAGTAATGACAAAAACGATTCTGAAGGCGTTGCAGCCTGAATATCCCATATTGATTTTGGCTGAAGTTCACAGAGGTAAACCATTGAAAGAGAGCTCTTTCTTTTAATTAGTTAACTTTCGTGCAATGTCTTGTCGGAAACTCCCACCAGTCATTTGTTTGCAACGTTATTTCCTGCAACGACGCTGAGAGGTGAAATGAGATGGTGTGTGTTTAGCCATTGAGTTGAACGAAGGGGCATGAAATAAGGTAATCTAACAGTTTATTTACTATTTATATTATTTATTTTACAATTCTGTTACACCCGATTTACTACAAGTGTGTTGGAAAGTGTGGAGGCGGTTGGCGTTTAGTGGAAAGTGAAATCAAAACTCGGTGTAAAACCAAGGACTCAACTTTATGACTACAAAGCCTCTTAAAGTGTTGCCTTTTAATCGGGTCGTGATTGATAGACTTCTCAGTCTTAAAGGTTTTAGGCTTATGGGTTCTAATTGATGTGTTGAGGAAGTTAATCAAGACGTGTTTGGTTATTCACCACTATAATATCAACTTTCAGAAGGGCATTAAAATCTTAGTCACTTGTACTTTCTAATAAAGTTTAATGTTTACATTTAAATATTTATTTGGTGCACAATTACATCCGGCATAGACCTATTGTTCTATTCAATTGTGTATCCATTGCTTGAGGGTTGTATTTCCCTAATTATACAACATGGTGTTTACCCCAGGATTTTAGATATGAGCACTTATTTAAGTCATGTATTTGCTCTTAGTGGTGCCTCACAGTGCTTAACAGTAGAGTAAAGGGAAGTTCCGCACCCTTGTTATTCTCTATGGTGACTTAATCTGATTCTGATGGGAAATGTGCACCATCAAAGTTGCCATTGCATTGACTAATTTATATAGCAAACCTCAGCTCTGTCATATAGGTTTGCTTCATGGATAGCTTTTGCTGCTGAACCCCCTGCAAGAAGCCCAAATTTACTCCTAAAATGCAATAAATTATGTTTACAATGTGAAGAGTATGTTTGATTTGAGATTTCTTCCCTTTAATTGTTCATCATGTAATATATTTGTTGAGAAATCTTTTATTTGTGCCACAAGTTAGGTCTAAATGGTCAAAACTCACTAATAAAACTTTTTTGGTAGAACGTTTACCCAAAATTTTTTAATGCTGCCATAGTTATGTTGTCACAAACCTGTATAACTTTCTTCCAAGGAACTCAAAATTTGAAGTGTTGCATAATGTACGTGCCCCTCTTTTTTGAATAATGAAAGTGAAAGACAAAATAGGGCTGAACATTATAGTATATTATATGTATATAGTGTATATACTATACAGAATTAATTTTCCAGAACTTTTACTACATTGTGATATATATAGTTATCGTGATATAAAATTACTCATATCGTGAGATAAGGTTTTGGTCATATTGCCCACCCCTAATACCAGGCCACCTTCTTCCATTGCTCCATGGTCCAGTTCTGTCCCTTATGTTCCCATTGTAGGCGCTTTCGGCAGTGGACAGGGGTCAGCATGAGCACTCTGACCGGTCTGCGGCTACACAGCAAACTGCGATGCACTCTGTGTTCTGACACCTTTCTATCATGGCCAGCATTACGTTTTTTCAGCAATTTGTGCTACAGTTGCTCTTTTGTGTGATCGGACCATACCGGGAACACCCCACAAGACCTGCCGTTTTGGAGATGCTCTAACCCTGTCGTCTAGCCATCACAATTTGGTCCTTGTCAAAGTCGCTCAGATCCTTACGCTTGCCTATTTGTCCTGCTTCTGACTGTTCACTTGCAGCCTAATATATAGCACCTTTTTAACCTTAACGGTATTCAAAGCGCTTTACATTGTGACTCATTCACCCATTCACACCCATTGGTGTGTGAATGCTATTCACACATGCAAGGCGCTAGCCTGCCATTGGGAGCAACTCGGGTTCAGTGTCTTGCCCAAGGACACTTCGGCATGTGGAGTCGTGTGTGCTGGCAATCGAACCGCCAGCCCTGCGATTAGTGGCCGACCCACTCTACCACCTGAGCCACAGCCGCCCGTAAATATATATCCCACCCCTAGACAGGTGCCATTGTAATGAGATAATAAATGTTATTCACTTCACCTGTCAGTGGTTATAATGTTGTGGCTGATCAGTATATGTTAATATGTGATTATTAAAACACGTATAACAGAAATATAGATGGCAGCGTTTGATCAGATTTGAAATGTGGAACTTTGTAAACTGTCAAATACACACTGTTCAGTTTTTTCACCAAAATAAAGGCTTCAGCTGAAGAAAATATGACTTTTGTGTATAACAAATAATCCTCAAAATAAAATAATTCAGTGTTTTATTATAATAAACTTGACAGGGTCCCATAATAATTCAGTATGCTTTTATATTTGCATTCACTCAAATAAGTGAGTTAAGTTGTAGTTTTTGCACACCCTCTTAATTAAAAAAAATATGGATCAAAATAGTGAGTGAATAAAGACAGAATCTTTCTTTTTAAGTGAATTTACCTTTTAATCTTCATTCCCCAGGAGAAATGAAGGACAGGCTGGTTGAACTGGCAGGTGTTACCGCCAAAGACGTCCAAGAGGACGACCGAGTAGATAACAGCGAAGACGTGGACAATGGTGAACTTGAACAGCAAGCAGTGGTGTTTGAGGGTGATGACATCATTGAGCACACCTTCAGAGAAGCCCAATCCATCCAGAAAGAAATCGCCCAGCTCAGGATGGAGGTAAAGAATCTGGGCAAACAAAACACTCGCTTTCTCACCTCAGTCAGACGCATCAGCGTCATCAAACGCGACTCTAACACGATTGCAAAGAGCATCAAAACAAAAGGGGAGAACCTGTATGCTCGCATACAGCAGATGGCTGCACATTGTAAAGAGTTTGAGGAGAAACATGGACCCCAATCGGCTTTGGTCCGCATGATACGCCACCAGTTCGTCTCAATAACGGCCTCATTTCACGAGGCTATGAGCGAATACAACAAGGCTGAAATGGCGCAGAGGGACAACTGCAAGACTCGCATCCAAAGGCAAGCGGAAATCATGGGTAAAGAGGTGACCGGAGACCAAGTTGAAGACATGATCGAGACAGGCAAGTGGAATGTCTTCTCGGACGACTTGCTCACGGACGGGCAAACCACTCGCTCAGCGCTCAATGAGATCGAGAATCGCCACAAGGAGCTTCTGGAGTTGGAGAGTCGCATCAGAGACATCCATGATCTGTTTTTCCAGTTGGCCTTGCTGGTGGAGGAACAGGGGCCCATGGTGGACAACATTGAGGCTAATGTGTGTGCCACCGAGGACTTTGTGGCCAAAGCGACAACTCAGATAGTGAAGGCTGTGAAATACCAGAAGAAAAACCCTTGTCGACGGTTCTTCTGTTGCTGTTTTCCATGTTGCAATAAGTGATTTCAGTGTTCATGCCGTGCTTTTCCATTTGACATGCGTTTACATAAGCCGTAGCATATTAAACGAACAACAGTCTTGTGTCCATGTGCTACTCATGCTAGTGTTAAAGGAATAATTCATCCAAAATGTAAATTCTGTCATCATTTACACTCCATCATGTCATTCAAACAATGGTCCCCTTCTGTGGAGCACCACAGGCTATCTTGGTCACAAAGTTAGCCTCAGTCACCACTTACTTGTATTGCATTGCTTCATATGCAGTACAATGCAAGTGAATGGTGAACACCTCTTTTTTTTTTCAGAATAACATGATGATAGAATTACAATTTTGGGGCAAACTGTAACTTTTAACTAAACGTCATGTGTTTTACAGTGGCCTATATTAACCTGTACTCCCATTTAATATTAAGAGGTCATTCATAACCCATGGCCTAGTGCCCTGCCCTCATTGGGTGTCACTGAAAAGTTTTGTGTCTTAACCACAGAAGCTGCAATGCCAATGAGTCAGTCATACTGCAATCGTGCAACTGTTTTTTTTTTTTACTGCGTGTGTCACGGGACATTTACTTGATGTGATTAAAAGATATTAAACCGGAAACCATAAGCGAAAAGTGTTTTTACACTCATGTACAGTGCACAAGCATAAGTAATACAGAATTATGTTTTACTGACTAATTTAAATTACGATTTGAGAAGGATCTTATGTATGGTTTGTTGTATTAATTTAATAAATATTTTTATCTTACAGTGTTGCATTGCTATGCTTGTTTGATCATTTTACGGTCTTGTTTTATCCATTTTGTTTCTGGGTTAAGTGAATACTCAAAAATAATCTTGCTCTCGTGCTTTTTCTAAACCTGTATGACTTTCAGTCACCATTCACTTTCGCTGTCTGAAAAAAAAAAATGCAATGAAAGTAAAAGGTGACTGAGGCTCTCCCTGACATCTCCATTTATGTTTCACAGAAAAAGAAAGTCATATGGGTTTTAAACAACATGAGGGTGAGTATATATTTACATAATTTTCATTTTTAGGTGAACTGTCCGTTTAAGCATTCCTCTTCTGATTCTATCATTAGATCGTTTATGCAATACGTCCTAATGAAACAATGTAGGTTTCAAAAGACTGAAAGTTAGTTTCTTCTGCAATGTGACTTGCACAAGGTGTTGTGTAAAAGTTAGCCTTTAGCTTGAAGTGGTGGTTGGAAAATAAAGCCCTATAATGCCATTCATTTCATCTGACACAGCATGTGGTGAATTAGGGTTTTCAGGGACCTCCAGTAATGTGGGACACTTAAATTCTGATATGTACATTTATTACTCACACACAAGGCTATGTTTACATTATTGTATTCTAGCTGGTTTGACTTGATGAATTTGCACTTGGTCTGATGTGTTGGAGTGACAATCGCAGTAAATTGCATTAAAGTTGTAATTATACAAAATATCACAGTTTACACGAAATGCACCCTGGAAAGTGCACTGGCTTCAATAATGTATAATACAAATTCATATTTAGTTTTCATAAGAGAAATGTATTTTTTGTCGTCATGTTTGAGGGATTTGTAACTGACACTGAAAATGTGTTGCCATTGTTTACCTGTAGATGTCAGTATTGTGCTTTTTATAAGACAGGTGGATGTTGCATCAAGGTTAGGGAACTGAAGTAAATTATTAAACTATACATTGCTCAGATGTGATTAAATTAAGTACATTTAGTGTGAGATATGGTATAAGGTATTTGTGGATTTGTAGGTAAACATGTTGTGGCTTAATCTTTACCTTGTGGACTTGGCATTCATTTATGAATGTAAAAATGTTCATTGTTAATTCATGTTAGATCATAATGCATTAAGTAATATTAACATATACAACTTGTCATTTTAAAAACATATTAGTGGATGTTGAAATTAACCCAGATTAATAACTGCTTAAAATGTATTGTTCATGTTAACTAATACTAGTAAACTAATGTAAATGAATACAACCTTTGATTTCCACCAAAACAATAATAATAATAATAATTTCAAAATCGTGTATTTACAATGGAAGTGAATGGGGCCTGACTTCAAACATCAACATGCACTTTTTCAATAGTATATATAGCCGGGTCATTGGACTTTCCGACTTACAAAATATTACAATTTCCAATTCAGTTCAGTTCCATTTTTGCCCATAGAACCTAAGGGTAAACATGTATTAACATCTTGTCTTTATTTCTATTCATAAAGGACAATTTGTCTGTTGTTCTTTATTTTATTATTTTATTTGTTTCATCAAGCAAAGGTTGTAACAGTGACAAATTCTCTTAAAAGATTCATTTCCTAATATGGCGTCAATAGCATCACAAAACATACACAGGGTTGGGAAGGTTACTTTTAAAAACATTTCCGCTACAGATTACAGATTACATGCAGTAAAATGTAATTTGTAACATATTCCGTTGGATTACTCAAGGTCAGTAATGTAATCTAAATATGTTGGATTACTTCTTCAGCAGATTTTACAAGTAAATAAAGTAAGAGAACTTTTTTCACTGTAAAAATACATTCTCTGAAAAAGCCTAAATATCTTAAGTAAATGTATCTTGTTTTGTAAATGTATATTTTTACAGAAAACAATATGATTTTTGCAGTTAATCTTTTCTGTAATATCAAAGGTCTTACTAGAGAAAAACAGTTGTGCTCCAATGTGCATTTTCATCATAGAATTAATTATAAAATATAATCGCACCTGATAACAGATGCATGTAAATGCAAGACATAGCATTTTAGCTTAGCATAAAGTTAAATGTTCACATGATAATTTACAGAAGGTTAACTTCAAACGTCATAACCACATCTTTCTCTGATCGTATGTGGATTCTGTTCATAGAATGAGGCAGAAAATATATTATTTGTATATTAATATATTATTTCTATATGATAATAAAGGCTACATTGGTTAGCATTTCTTGTACAAATACCCTAATTGCATTAAAAACATTGACGAGGCATGTAATCGTGTATTTATTGGATTTATGTTTCATCTGTCAAAGTGTTTCTAACTGTATTTTGATAAGCTGTAGAAAGATCTAGCTACTCTATTAAGCTCATATGAATGAAACAGTGATACACTGCTGTTCTAAAGCTCCTCCTATATGGATAAGTGTTTTCATACTGAATAGCCTACATATTAAATGAAACAAATTACCAAAAAAAAAGCAAAGTAAATGGTCAGCACTTATATAGCGCCTTTTTTAAACTTAGAGGTTACCAAAGCGCTTTACACTGTGTCCCATTCACCCATTCACACTCAAGGCGCTAGGCTGCCATTGGGAGCAACTCAGGGTTCAGAGTCTTACCCAAGGACACTTCGGCATGTGGAGTCATGTGGGCCAGAAATCGAACCACCAACACTGCAATTAGCAGCCGACCCGCTCTACCACCTGAGCCACATTGTAACTGTAGTGCAGTAATGCTTGACCTGAGATAACAAAATAAGTTAAAAAAAAAAAAAATGATTCCATAAATAACTTGAAATGTCATAGAAGTGGTGTACAAGAAGAAGGGGACACATTCAAATATATACAGTGAGGAAAATAAGTATTTGAACACCCTGCTAGTTCTCCCACTTAGAAATCATGGAGGGGTCTGAAATTGTCATCGTAGGTGCATGTCCACTGTGAGAGACATAATCTAAAAAAAAAAATCCAGAAATCACAATGTATGATTTTTTAACTATTTATTTGTATGATACAGCTGCAAATAAGTATTTGAACACCTGTCTATCAGCTAGAATTCTGACCCTCAAAGACCTGTTAGTCTGCCTTTAAAATGTCCACCTCCACTCCATTTATTATCCTAAATTAGATGCACCTGTTTGAGGTCGATTAGCTGCATAAAGACACCTGTCCACCCCATACAATCAGTAAGAATCTAACTACTAACATGGCCAAGACCAAAGAGCTGTCCAAAGACACTAGAGACAAAATTGTACATCTCCACAAGGCTGGAAAGGGCTACGGGAAATTGCCAAGCAGCTTGGTGAAAAAAGGTCCACTGTTGGAGCAATCATTAGAAAATGGAAGAAGCTAAACATGACTGTCAATCTCCCTCGGACTGGGGCTCCATGCAAGATCTCACCTCGTGGGGTCTCAATGATCCTAAGAAAGGTGAGAAATCAGCCCAGAACTACACGGGAGGAGCTGGTCAATGACCTGAAAAGAGCTGGGACCACCGTTTCCAAGGTTACTGTTGGTAATACACTAAGACGTCATGGTTTGAAATCATGCATGGCACGGAAGGTTCCCCTGCTTAAACCAGCACATGTCAAGGCCCGTCTTAAGTTTGCCAATGACCATTTGGATGATCCAGAGGAGTCATGGGAGAAAGTCATGTGGTCAGATGAGACCAAAATAGAACTTTTTGGTCATAATTCCACTAACCGTGTTTGGAGGAAGAAGAATGATGAGTACATCCCAAGAACACCATCCCTACTGTGAAGCATGGGGGTGGTAGCATCATGCTTTGGGGGTGTTTTTCTGCACATGGGACAGGGCGACTGCACTGCATTAAGGAGAGGATGACCGGGGCCATGTATTGCGAGATTTTGGGGAACAACCTCCTTCCCTCAGTTAGAGCATTGAAGATGGGTCGAGGCTGGGGCTTCCAACATGACAATGACCCGAAGCACACAGCCAGCATAACCAAGGAGTGGCTCTGTAAGAAGCATATCAAGGTTCTGGCGTGGCCTAGCCAGTCTCCAGACCTAAACCCAATAGAGAATCTTTGGAGGGAGCTCAAACTCCGTGTTTCTCAGCGACAGCCCAGAAACCTGACTGATCTAGAGAAGATCTGTGTGGAGGAGTGGGCCAAAATCCCTCCTGCAGTGTGTGCAAACCTGGTGAAAAACTACAGGAAACGTTTGACCTCTGTAATTGCAAACAAAGGCTACTGTACCAAATATTAACATTGATTTTCTCAGGTGTTCAAATACTTATTTGCAGCTGTATCATACAAATAAATAGTTAAAAAATCATACATTGTGATTTCTGGATTTTTTTTTTTAGATTATGTCTCTCACAGTGGACATGCACCTACGATGACAATTTCAGACCCCTCCATGATTTCTAAGTGGGAGAACTTGCAAAATAGCAGGGTGTTCAAATACTTATTTTCTTCACTGTATTTAAGAAAAAATATGCATAACAATATAATGTCAATCCATTTCATATTATTTAATAAAAGGTTAGGTTATAGAAAGGTGACTTTTAAAGTGGGTTTCTTGAATATTTGAAATCTTTTTCATGACTAAAAAAGGGACTGAAGGGACATGTTTATCACCATATTTTAATAATGACACAGGCATAAGACTTAAATATTATGTCTTAACATGATTTCAGTATGACAAGATTGTTTATTAACCATTTATGTGTAAAGCTAAAATCATGTGTACACGTATAATGTTTATGTCTTGTGGCTATACTTTTGAAACTGTGTATTTGAAAGTTTATGGACTGGCCTCTTTTACTTCCATTGTAAGTGCTTTTTAAATCAAATCATCATTATGCCACAAATGCATTTGATTGAGCTTAACCTCCTCCTTAATGGAACACGGAACATTCCTTTAATGTAACTGTTTGATGTGTTCTCTCCAGTTATTGAGCTTGATTGCATTCCATTTGCAAAAGTCTGAGATTTAGCATTTCTATTGGTCACCATTCAAATTAACCATGTTAACTTGCTTTCTTTGAAGCACTTCTGAATGTTCTCAAAACATGCTAGATAACATGCACATCGGGTTCTGCACAAACTCGGTGAGCTTGAGTGCATGGGACATACCAACTACTATGACATTCTAAAATGCTTGTACATTTTGTAATTCAACTTTTCACTCATTTTTATGCTGATGATGTAATTTGTAATGATACATTTTATCATTACATTTTAAAAAGCAAAATATAAGCATTTTCACTACTGGTTTCAGACTCCGCTCTTTAATTTTTAAAGGCAGTCTGCACACTGTGTACTCTCCCCAATCTCTTTCTCCCTCTCTCTCTCTCTCTCTGTCACCCATTCAGACTCTCCTTCTCTCGCTCATCTCCTCCACACAGGCAGTATTGCTGACAAGGAAACAGGCGGTTGTTCCACAGCTAAAGTTTTGAGATTTGCATGGTTCTGATTTATACCTTTCCTTATTGTTTAAAATGAGCAAAAACAAACCAGAAAACAGGACATCTCTTCAGTTGGATCTCTGTTCTGGCTTTGTTCACTGCTTTGGATGGCTGTGTCCTCTTCTTCTCACTTACAAATGACCTTTTAATGATAGACTGTAGAGGAGTATTTGAATGCACTTTCAAAGCCTAGACAATGTTTTAACTGTGCAAACACTTGGAGTGACATTTCGTTAGGATGGGAATCTTAAACAAGCCCAGAAGTCTGAAGATAATGGCCATGGTGAGATCTTCATTACAGAAAGTGATGCTTTTTCTACAGCACGTCCAACAAATGGCTGTAACATCATCACGATACCAGAAACTGTGCAAGGTAAAAACAAAAAACGATTTTCTTCACGTAAACATTTTTGGTTAGATCTGTTTTCAAAGTATCTGTGTGGGGTCACAGTTTTTCATTGTTGTTTTAGGGTTTTTTGTTCAGTACCTAAAAAGAAAATAAAGTACATTCACCTAGCTTTGCCTCTGACAATAGCTCCTTTCACACATGCAACCAGGTCATTTACAGGAAAATCATTGGGTTGCCTTTACTGGTACATTTTACTGGTAAGCTTTAACAGGGTAACCTATAACCACTAGAAGTGAGGTCCAGGAGGACATGTGTCCACTGGATCTTAAGTACAACACCTTAACCACTCAGCCATTGGAAAAAAACAACAACTTCATACCCCTTTGATTTTAACAGGGTACCCCAGAACCACTTCATGAACCCAATTCTTTGATAATGCAGCCACAGTTCTATGTTCTTACTTAAAACTGGTGGCACACAATCAGGAGTGGGATTTGAACCCACAATGACATCTGACCATTGGATCTTACGTCCCATGTCTTAAACACTCAGCCATCCTGGTCACTTATATGTTAGATCCATTTTTTCTTAACAGGGTACCTTTGAACCAATTTGAGTTGTTTGTTTTTTGTTGATAACCTAATTTCCTGAGAAGTTGTGTAATTGCAATCCATTTAAAATTGGTGTTATTCTACCAGGAGTGGGGGTCAAAGCCACAAGGACATACATCTATTAGATCTTAAGTCCAATGCCTTAACCACTCGGCCGTCCTGGTCACTTAAGAGTAGGTTAGACCTTTTGTACCTTAACAGGGTTCCTTAGTAGCACTTTAAGAGATCAGTTAGTGTTTTGATAATAACCACATTTACCATTGTTACTGAAAAGTACTGTAATTGTAATCCATTTACAAACTAGTGTGAATCTACGAGTAGTGGGGTTCGAACACACGAGGACATGTATCCATTGGATCTCAAGGCCGACACTTTAACCACTCAGGCTTCCTGGTCACTCTTTTTTTTACACCCTTTGCTCCTTAGCAGGGTACATAAGCACCACCTTAAGAAAAATATTTGTTTTTTGTCAATAAGCACATTTACAGATACTTTTAAACTGTACAATGTCTGACGATAACATCATCTTATTACCCTTTAGGCATTAAACATTTCCAAAATCTTCCTCTGGGTTTCTCTGATAAAAACAAAATAGCTGTTCTGCTTGTAGATTCATTGACAAACAAGCTGGAGACATTTATATCTTAATCAGGAAGGCAGATGCAAAACCATGCAGTGGAACAAACAGAACTCTTGTGCATGTGTGCAAATCCTTATTTTGCTGTTTTGTGAGGGTGCAAATAAATACAGTCAAACTCTCTGGACCGTTAATGATTGTCTGGGTAGGAGCCATGCCATCATAAACCATATTTTCTAAAACACATTGCTCCAGCATTAAAATCGGTTTGGATGAGCATCGTTCAAAGCTTGGCAACCAGAAACTACGGTATAGTACTATAATACAGAAAGCACTGTTGTGGTACCCTTTGTAGAGTGAATATATATATACTGTATATATACAGCATTTAGATCCTCCTTCCTCACCTGCCTCGTCACAGAAAGACTGACCTAAGATGGATCTAGCGACTGTCAGAATTCTCCTCCTCGAGCAAGGGGACCGTCCAATTGAGGATCACATCAGAAGTGCACTAAAGGCCAGTGGTGGCTCAGCGGTTAAGGCTCTGGGTAACTGACCTAAAGGTTGGGGGTTCAAGCCCCAGCACTGCCAAGATACCACTGTTGGGCCCTTGACCCTATCTGCTCCAGGGGTGCTGTTTCGTGGCTGACCCTGTGCTCTGACCCCAGCTTAATTGGGAAATGTGAAAACAACTGCATTGGTTCTGTACCTGTACTCTGCACAATGAATGCTCCCCCAGAGACCATTCCTCCATTTTGCCTGACTTACCAGTGCCCTCGACCCTATGGATGACTCCCAGGCCTCCTGGCTGTCCCCTGGATCTGCTCTGGTCCCCTTGGTCTCCTGCCTTCTGTGTGACCTGCTTTGGTCTCCTGGCACTCCGCCTGATCTGTCGTGTATTCCTGTTTTTGTGCTTTAATGTTAATTCTTTAGTTCTCACTTTCCTGTTTGTTTTGTTTTATTTCATGATTTGTTCTCCCTGATTGTTTCCAGGTGTTCCTTGTTTTCCTTTGTGTATTTAAGCCCTTGGTTAGTTTCTCAGTCTTTGCATGTATTGTTTATCCTCTGTGCTTGGTTCCCTGTGTTTTGATTTTTCTTTATATTCTGAGTTGGCTTGTTTATATTGCTGTTTAATAAAGATGCATTTAGATCCTCCTTCCTCGTCACAATGATGAAGGTCAACAAGGATCTAAGATGGGAAAAGGATAGATATGGTCATGCTCTCTCCCTCACAGTTTTAACTGTAATAATGATACCAGATGTTATTTCAATTAGTCTTTCCTTGCTTTAAGTGCACTGTCCACTTATTAGAGTAGATAATGGTATTGGCACTTTAATGGATTCCTGCTTAATAAGCAGAGTCTCTAGTCTGTCTCTGTTGAACTCTGTATGTCAAAACAAGTTTCTCTCTTAAAGAAACTAATTTGAGCCAGAAGACTGTTCCTAAAGATTGTGAATCTTAATCTCTGCCCCAAGCGTGAGAGCTATATCTCCTCATGCAAGTCATATTGTGCCTGTAAAATGTCTGTCTTCGTATAGTGTAGTTTTATGAACTATCAAAATATTTTTTTAAACCGCACTTTAGTCTTTTTTCTGTTAAAAAATATCTAAACATCCTTAAAACAAGATACATTGACTTGACAAGCAGAATTGTAAAGGTTAGGCTTGTTCTGAGAGAATGTATAATATAATACATTAATATAATAATACAAATTATATAAATTTAACACAATTTTGTAATTTTTATGCAATGTTTTAAGTGGTATGAAAAATCAAATTCAATATGTACACTGTATATTCCCTACGGCCGACCTCCCAGGCCTCCTGACCCTGCCTCGACCCTACGGACGACTCCCTGGCCTCCTTGCCTTGGCCCTGCGGCCGCCTCCCAGACCTCCTGACCCCTTGGTTTCCTGGCCATCCGCCTGATCTGCTCTTGCTCTCTCTCGCTTAGATATCTTTACTGGAAATTGACAAAAATACAGAGTTAGAAAATGATTTTGCAGTGCAGCCTTGTGTTTTTAGTCTGCCAGCAAGCTTCATTAACACATATTCAAGCAGTGGTATTTTCACTTTAATACTATTTCGAGACGACACATAACAGGGGAAGATCATTTAATCAGAAACCATTGAGATTTGATTGAATTGGTTATGCAGTTATTTACTTTAAATGTCTCTCCTCAGGACATTCAGACAGATGTTGACACCCAAAATGAACTTTCTAGAAGGGCTCTGGGTGGTCAGACACAGAATGCCAAGGCACAAGATCTTGATAAGGTTGGAGATATGGACAATATTCATATAGCCTCAAGAAGGTATTTTGTCAGTGCAATACAGCCAGTAATATAGACACACAGATATACACAGAACAGTCTGTACTGAACTTCTCTTTGACTCAGGGAGTGTTTGGAGGCCGGAGCTGAAAAATGGACCAGACTCATAGCTGTCCTTGAGGAGCTTTGTTTCTGGATAAAGCTGAAGGATGAGAATCTGACACATCAGAGGCCCGCTGGAGAAGAGGTTCATACTTTACGGCAACAACAAGGCTACTGTACGGTTAGTCACACTATATGTTAATAGGTCAAGGTACATTTAAGAAACAGATTTCACTATGTTAAAAGGCCTTTCTATGAGCAAAGCTGAAGTGGGTATATTACCTAAATACAAGTCGCAAACAAGAAAAAGAGAACTGAACACTATAAATGTTGTTTTGCATTTTGAATGATGATATTGAAACAGTTTTTATTCATTATGCATTATAATGTAATATTTTTAATTATCCTTCTTACGCCTGCACAATGATTTGAGTGCCTAAATAATATTGAAGTCGCTAGTTTAATTAAAAAAGACAGCAAAATATAATCCCCTGATTACAGTTTGCTAAGCAGATTACTTTTATATGATTTTGTTTGTTTGTTAGAACACTTCTGAATTATTAATGTACTAAAGATGCACAGCAGGCTGTGTTTTCATGAACAGACCTCAAATCATTGCAACATTAAGATAACAATATAAAACAGTGGTTCTAATCTTTGACATAACTTTGTTTATTTTTTATACTTTAGCTCTGTTGAATTATTTAAAGATCAAAGGATGTTAAACAATAAAGACAACACTATTTTGTTTAAATAAGAAATGCTGTAATCATTAACAGACCTTAAATTATTACAACAGTTTATATAATGCAGTTTTATAAACTAGGTTCGGGAGCAGCAAGGTAATTTAATCCGACCAATCACATTGCCAGAGTAAGCATATGTAAACAGACGGTTACCTCTACATGGCGTCGGTCCCGTTCATTGCCCATGATCAGACCCATGCAAGTGACTCGGATCATCCAATGCAACTTAGCTGCAAAGCATTTGCCTTCATCAGAACATCTCCTCTGTCTAAATCATCTCGTTTTTCAACTGAAGCTGCTGCAGCAGCTCATTTGTTTTACAGCATTGACGGCTACCACTTTAAGTGTTATTTTTACTATGTCTTTCTTCCCAATATTTATTCATCGAGGCAGATTATGCTGCAGCTGATAATTGGGGTGGCTGTGGCTCAGGTGGTAGAGCAGGTCGGCTGCCAATCGCAGTTCAATTCCCGGCCCAGACGACACTGCATATTGTATCCTTGGGCAAGTCACTGAACCCCAAGTTGCTCCCAATGGCAGGCTAGCACCTTGCATGGCAGCTCTGCTGCCATTGGTGTATGAGTATGAGTGTGTGTGAATGGGTAATTGTAACATCTGCCCATATCACACAAGATAAGCATGTGATACCAGCAACCCCCCCTGGCATATTTTGGGGGGTATTCAAGGTCAGGTCAAGCCTTGAGCCCTTTGCCCAGGACAGCAAGCTGCATACATTTACACTATCTTCTAAGCAGGATTACATTAACTACTGAAATGGAGTTTTGTAATGTAGATTCGGGAGGAGCAAGTTAGCGTATATAAACTCCACCTCCCTTTCTCCTCCTATCTATTTATTAATAACTAGATTAGTTATCAGGGGGGTATTCGAGTCAAGCCTCAAGCCATTCGCTCAGGACAGCAAGCAACACACATTTACACTATTCTCTGAGCAGAATTACATTAACTTGTGAACTACTGAAACAGTAGTACAACATATTTTAATGGTGAATGGATTATTGAGTTTAAAAGACATTATTACAAGTAATTTGGTAAGATGTAACAAAAGTTTGCGATATTATCAGCCATTTTGCTTTATCTGAAAACCACACAAGAACATCATTAGACGTTCTAGCTTCTTATATTGGCCACATAAGGTCTTCACTCTGGTTCAATGGTGTTGTTCCTCAATTTGTCACTCTCAGTTCAGCTAATGTTAAGATTTATATAGTGTTTTCTGATTGCTTTTCGAGTAATTATCTCTCCAGTTTCAACACTACTAATTTGTCTGGAATACGATGTAATGAATTTCTAAATGTATCTGTGTTATTAGGTTTGTAGAAATGTCACACTTCTCTGTGTATAATATTTTGTTTGACACAGGCCTTGCGCAGTGAGTTGATTGGTCGAAAACTGGATGTAGACAGCACTCGATATCCGGTGTGCCCAACTATGCCTGTTCAACCCATGACAGTTGAGGTCCAGAACAGTATAGAGACAGCTCCAGGTGAGAGATGTGTGGATGTCTATATGTCTGTCTATTTTTGTCTGTATGAATCCTCACAGTATGTGATTTTATTACTAAGGTTGGTTGGAGGTTGCTTGTTCATAGCTCAGGAGTTTTACATGTTTCCCTAAAATGTTTTTGAGAAACAAGAAATAATTTTCTGAGAAACGTTTGAGTTCTTATTGAAATGTACTCTTCTTAAATTCATGTTAGAATATAGAGGTCCTTTTTTCAGGATAAAACATTGGAGAAGCAGGAGATTTGATTGCTCAATTTATCATCTTTTTTATTTTTTCATTCATTAATCACATTACTGTTGTATACGGTGTTTAAGATGTAAGGAAAAAGTATTTGTTTTTATTTGTTTAATAATATGAACTACCCCAAAGGGGAAAAACAAGATTCAGATGATGATTACAAATATGGGCTGGGCTGGAGCAAAAAGGGTTAAAACACACAGAACCGACAGGACAGAGAACAAGACCGAACTGGCACTGGACAGCACACACGAGGAGACTAAATTAGGGAGAGAAATCAACAGGTTAATGGCCAGAGCAGGTGTGACTAATGAACTAATAATAAGCAAACAAGGAGGCAGGTATGACACAAGACAGAGACATGAGGCAAAACAGAAACAAAACAAAGCCACATGCTCTCAGAAAAACGCAGACACCTGAAAGGCACAAGTGCATATTGCCAAGGCAATAGGCAACATGTGCTCATGCCAACTGACAGATAAGACAAGAGACTGCATGGCAACGCTAACAAAGCAATGCCATGCATTCTCACCCCACGCGATGCAGGCAACAGGCAACAAAATGAGACAGGACACTTGTGCGAGAGTTCGGCCACATACAAACCCAACACCTCAGAACGAAGTGACCGAAACTCAACACATGTGAAAACAGCTCGTGACCCAGGCGCACAGTGCAAAGTGCGTCCATGGTCATGAGAGATAGATAAAGATTATTGAGTGCATCCCGCCAAGGTGACATAAGCGCAATGCACTCACGCAAATTCAAGACAAGACATGGAACATGAGTGTCCAGATCCCGAAACCAAAACCGAACCAGACAGGGAAGTCAGGATCCAGACAACATGCTCCAGACATGAGACACCAAACCGACCGAAGACCACATGGCAGGGAAACCAACACCGAAGCCATGCGCTCAGAAAAAGACAGAAGACAAAACACAAGATAGATACAGAACAATGATGTCACGACCCTGTCACACAAAAAGTCAGACTGACAGAATGGCAGGATTGTGACATATCTAGGGTATGTGTGTGGAATGTGTGGGTTCAGCCAAGAGCCTTAAGGACTCTGCGGTTTCTGCTTGTTTATCTAATCTCAGGCAAGATATGCAAGGCATGGGACAACCCCTTCCTTGCTGGCACACAAAGGGAAAAGTGCAAGATGGCTTTCGGTGGGGGCGGGAGGGTCTGCTGAGCCTGTGTGTGAGAAAGGAAGAAGTGCCACAGATGATGGAACAAGCAATTGATGCTTGTGGTGACCGCCTCACGCTAGGGTCTGCTTTGGGTATAGGAAACTGAGAGCTACAGAATAGGTAGAGAATGAGTAGAGTGAAAATAGGCAGAAACACTGGCGGTTGCCACCGCATGGAAATGAGCTCTCACGGGAGCTACTGTTGAACTGGAGGACTCCACAATGCCCGTGGCTGGAAGGCCACCCCCAAAGCTCCTCTGGAGGAAGGGGGGTAAACCTCCCACCTGCCGAGTTAGGTGCCCTCACTGCATCCAAACGGGAGGGCCCTCCATGTGTAGGGACAAGGCTGTTTGGAGCGAGTCCCCCCACATCTGCAAAGAGCAGGCCTTGTGGGGATTTAACTTGGGAGAGCTGGATGGAATTTGGCAGGTTGAAAATGTAAATTGAATGTCCTCTTTTGTTGATCAGATTCACGAAAATGATTTACTCTACTGCGTATCCTGCATCCTACTGACATAAGGTTTTCATGGCGATTCGAATGGGTAACCCCAGCCTGCATTCGATTGGGGGTCCTCCCACAAAAGTGAGTTCCACATTTTTTGAGCCCCCCCCCACTTCTTAGTCCTCCAAATATCTCCCGGTTGATGGTAATGTCTTCAAAGGGAACAGGGCATGGGAATGATCACTGAACGGAACACGCCCTAAACAAGCTGTACGGTGAGGTAATCAGGCTGACAGGAATCACCTGTGCGGGAGTACCGGATTTAAACGCTGGAGTGCGTTGGAATAATGTTTGATTTAAATTGTTAATCTTTTGATTCCCTCATGTTAAATTAAAGCTGTAAAAGAGCTCAAGTGGCATGAAGCTGGAGCAGCGCCCATTCGCGGAGGCATCCTCATGCTATGGACCGCTTCGGGTGGATAAATAGGACCGGTGTACATCCATAGGGGGCTGTACAACAGGTTTACAGCGAAGCAGTGGCCTGTGTGGAGGCAGCTTCAACACCAGGTCTGCTTCGGTGAGGAAAGATGAGAATAAAAGAAAGACCCGGTGCAAAAACAATGGTTAAATTGGCAGCCAGGGCTGCCATGGAATATGAATAGTGGCTGCTGCGGCAGCTTGGTGAATAACGTAACAATTGTGATGGAAGAGCTTATCTGATGAGGGCAAATGCTTTGAGCGGAGTAGTGTGTCATCCAAAATTGTCGCATGGATCTGTCGTGGGTAAGTGGGCAGAGCTAAATGCTGGAGGAATCGTTGCAGCATGAATGTAAGCACCTGTTTATATATGCTTACTCTGGTGATGTGATTGGTCGGATTAAAAGAATATGCTCCTCCCAAACTTTGTTATGAAAATCCATACATTTTTTATTACACTTTTCATTTCTGGAGGTCAAAGTTTTAGTCTACAGTATCAGTTTTGCTTGATTCATGTTACTCAGTAATGGCTCAGTGTAGAACATAAACCTTTTAGGACACGAATTGAAAAGGGAGAGAGTGTTGAATTGGAGGGATGTAAATCTGAGCTGGTTTATAACAGCTGAGTAAAGAGGTAAGTATTGGGCCACAATAATATATGAACACTGAGGTTCTTTGTACCTCAGCCTTAAGAACAACTAAAATCTGTGAAAACCCAGTTCACATTTTACTGATTAACAAGTGAACGGAACATTTAAGATGTTTTGCATTCTATGCGAGCAGTATTGTAGAAAGTTTTCAATGTTTTAAAGTTATTCGCATAAAGGTTTAAATGCATTAATATTCACATTTATTAAACAAAAGATCTCAAATACATTTACATAAACATTGGGCCAACTCCATGTGACCAGGGCTGGACTGGGAAGAGAAATCGGCCCTGGATTTTACATGGCAACTGGCCCAAAAGTTGTTGAGCTGGGGTTTGGTTCGCTGTCCTTTTCTGCATATTGCGGTGCCGTTTTGTGGTCCGTTCTGCATAACGCGATGGCTCATTTTTGCTTATCGCGGTCCATTCGGCACATTTCGCGGCCGACCCATCAGCCCGCTCGGTTCTCCCGCTGGCCAGTCCGCCCCTGATCGGCCACAAAGTGTGTCGGCCCACCGGGAAAATGCCCGGTATGCCATATTGCCAGTCCAGCCCTGCATGTGACCTTACAGTGAAAAGGAAGGAAATCAAATAAGCTCTCATTATAAAATAAACATCAAAGCATTAGGCTACAGTAAAATGGCTAATATTAAGGCTCATTCACACAAAAATCTATCTTTATCTACACATCCTGAAAAACACCATTATTTATATACTCTTAAGTTAATAAAATAATGAACAGAAAGCCTTAAACTAAATATTCAGCAACAAATAAGAAGAGCTGCAATTATGCGGAGAGACTTATAAGTGGAGAATTATAAGAATCAAACTACATCCATACTGTCCAAACAAACCGATTCACTAAAATGAATAATTTTTGTTTTGTTGATTACATTCAGGCATGTCACTAGACCCCTTTTACTGGGGCACGTGCCCCAGTATAAATCTGCTGTGCCACAGTAAAAGCTCAAGTTTGAGTTTTAACAATTTACTTTATTTGACAGTGCATAGATCCGTTTCTTTTTTCTGGGATTATATCTAAATGCAACGCAGTAATCCACCCAATCAATGCTTGTAAAAGTAACGCAGTTTAACCGAAAACACAAATCTGATGCATGCTCGCAGAAATCCTATGCTATAACCAAAGCCTCTGCAGCGCGCACAGCCACACACACACACAAGTCCAGACGCCGGTTGCACCAGCTATACGTACGTTACAATTTATCCTAGTTGTGGCATAAATGGCCACTAAGTCACAATTTACGCACTACTATATATTTGAGCGTTGCACCCTTAAACGTAGGTAGGACGTAACCCTACGTATGAACTAAATATGGAAGCCTCCGAACTGTAGGAACGGATGGAATAAAAAAGCAGACTAATTTAATTACATCAATGTGCTCATGTTTTACGTGATAGTCATTAATCACTTTGACATATATTATGATGTTGGCATTTACATTCGTTTATATTTACAAGAGAGAAAACTTTCTGTTAAGCATGAAACCGATCTAACGGTGCAGTTTTCAGTGTGCGTCACCCAGTGTCAAGTGCCAAAATATAAGATATTAAAATGAATAAATGTCTGTTGTATTAGCGTTTATTTCTCACCCCTAATTTATTTTAGATACGGTTCCTATATATTGTTATTTACACAGGGCAAATATACTACTTTTTAAATCTATTTTTATTACGTATCACTTAATGTGAACGTTACCTCCTAACTTACGTTAGAACTTACGCACAGCTGACGCAACCCGACCCAGGTGTCGGCATGCAAGCCAGAATTGAGGTAGGCGATGAAAACATGATGAAACTAAAGTAAGTTTCTAAATAATACCGATGGTCTTATTTTGACATACATTATTGGCTCCTGTATACAGATGGACATCAGAAAATTATTTGGATGAAGCAAGGATAGGTAACAGAAAGTAGTTATGAGTTTGTGGGAGGTAAACAAACTACACCATAAACAAACTACATCCACAGCCGTCAGAGTCAGTTTTCAGACATCAGATGAAAAAGCATCAAGTCTCTGGAATTGCAGAGAAAATAAACACATTTTTGTGTTCTGTATTACTGTCTTTGATTAAGATAACATTGAATCAATCTTTTGGCTATGGAATGAATCATTTAATTCTCTAGCGCTAGTTTAGGACACTACATAAACAGCTGTCAGTAACTATGGCTGCTGTGTGCTAATTACCTAGCGACTAAAGGACTATAGTTTGGCTTGTTTTGAGTTGTTGTTGAAAGTAAACTTAATGAGTTTCAAACGTCAGTTTAAACTTACACCAATTATATTAGCTAGCTAGTTATTAATTATAGAAACGACACTTCTGCATTTATAAAGTTAAAGAGAGCTCAGCTAGTTTCTCAAGCTAGCAAACAAACTCTGCTTAGCGACCAACTCTCTGCTCATTCTGATACCTCTTTGTCTAAAGCCGTTTTGTCCGAGGTTGGATAATGCAATTGCATTGACTTACTTGACAGAGGTTTTCCTGACGTGTAATACAGAAGAATGCAAATGTGCAAGAAAGTTTTCTACGGTTTTGTTATTTGCATATACGGTGTATGCATTTTATGCCATAAAACATGTTGAGAATGTTCATGTACAGTACATTGAAGATACTTAAATAAATATTTTCATAAAGATTAATATCTCTACACGTTTACCTTTCCCAGTACTTGTTGCCGTGTAGGAATAGTGGGTTAAGCAATGTTTTGTATGTGCATTGTGTTGCACACTTCTTGCACGCAGCAGGCTTTCAAGAAAGAAAGAAAAAGGGATATGAGTAATGGGGGGCTTGTGCCCCAGTAGACTTTTATGTCTAGCAATGCCCCTGATTACATTGCTGTAGATGCAGAAACTGCTGTCATTTTTGATTAGGTTTATTACACTTATACTTAAATGTATTACGTTTATTACAGACCATCTCTGTGAACTCTGGCATATCAGTTAGCTCATCAGTGTTTCCCATTATTTAGCTAGACCGTGGCGGCCTTAAATCCCGCCACAGATTCATAATGAACCGAAAGTATTTTTATACTTCTCATTATAATATAAAAGATCTCTAATGTTGTGTTTTGCACCATTGCTTCTGCAAACCATCTCTCACTCCCAGTCAGTCAGCCCTGTTTGATTAACAGGCGGCATATGTGTGTGTGTGCTGAACATGCACATGTGTTCTGAAAATGCTCATGCTAATGCGCACCTGAGCGGTCAAATACATTTCAAAATTGGTGCCGAACTGCCCGTCTTGGTGAGGTATTCACGTAAACACAAAGAGTGATGTCTAAACAGCAGAGGAAAAAAGAGGATTTGTATTGAAATGTCAGAACTGAAGTATAAATGTAAGCTAATATACCTGCTGCTGTCTAGTGTGTCATTATAATAATCAAACAACCAGAACAAGGAAACACTCACTGCTCTTGGCTGAGTAACTTTAGTAGCTTTATAAAGTATTAATGTATTATAATCACACAGTGAAGAGAAGTAGTAGTGTTATGATGCATTTCATTCTGAATGTTTACTTCAATACTTGATACTGCTGTTGAAAACTGTTTAAAAAAAAGCACAGAATTTTCTTAATTTTTATATTTTTGTTCTATTATTTTTTATCTATTTCTATTCATTGCTTTTTTATTGTTATTTTATTACTGACTGTTTACTAGTCTTGAATAATTACTTAAGAACTTAAAACCATTCTTCCATAATTAACATATTAGTTAGTGTTATTATTTATGGTGATTTTGAAGCTGGTTTTGAGAATCGTCAAATTTCACTACATTTTGTGATAATGTATAGCCTTTATTGTACATGGTAGATCTGCAATAACATGATGAAAAAGTTGATCTCATTCTGTGAGCACTCAACTGTGAGCACCCCTGCTGTAAATGAGGGCGATGGAGGCTTTTCTTTATTTGACTACTATACAGAACATAAAATAATTCTCACATGACAACAGCCTTCTCACCTATTCAGTGCAGTTTGCGTTTCTGTCGCAGAGAATTGAGTTGATTGCATAGGTACACTATTAGGTTGGGCAGCGGTCATAATTTTACAAAAATATACAACATAAACTTTGACATGTTACTTGATCATGTAATTTAAATGTCCTTTTTTCTCTCCAGACAAGTAACTTTTTACTCACACAAGTAAATGACCAATTTGCTTGTCCGGAGCACGTGACAGTGCTTAATATCGAGCCCTGGCACAAATGTATACTCTTGTCGATTTTGTGTTTTGACTCATTTACCATGCTTTGTGGGTGTCTCATCACTATTCATATCTATTCAACCAATGTGTTCATGATTAAATTACTACTAGAGCACAAAATTGTATAGAGGGGCACAAAGTTCTTCATCGATCTGGCCTTGTAATTTTGCTCTCAAAGGGGGCCTGGGTATCTCAGCAAGAATTGATGCTGACTACCACCCCTGGAGTTACGAGTTCAAATCCAGGATGTGCTTAGTGACTCCAGCCGGGTCTCCTATGCAACCAAAATGGCCCTGTTGCTAGGGAGGGTTGAGTCACATGGGGTAACTCCTTCGTGGTCGCAATTAGTGGTTCTCACTCTCAGTGGGGCTCGTGGTAAGTTGATCATGGATTGTGGAGAGTAGCATGAGCCTCCACGTGCTGTGAGTCTCCACAGTATCTTGCACGATGAGCCACGTGATAAGATGCCCGGATTGACGATCTCAGAAACGGGGGCAACTTGTCCTCCGCCACCCAGATTGAGGTAACCACGCTACCACAAGGACTTACTTAGTAGTGGGAATTGGGCATTCCAAATTGGCAGAAAAGGGGATAACATTTTTTTATTAAAAATGTTTGCTCTCAAAGTACATCAGTTTGATGCATTTAACTTTTAAAATGTAAAAGATTTCCTCATGGGGAGCATGTCCCCAGACCCCCCTAGAAGGTCCGAGGTCCACCAAGCACAGCCTCAGAACTTCCTGTGGGAAACACTGCTCATGCTCTTACTTATTAACTGAAAACCAATTTTAACCTTTTTCAGAGACAGTCCAGGAAGAGAAGATCCGTCAGCTGGCTCAAGCAGTGCAGGATCAGGCCTTTGAGTTTCAGCAGCACTGGGAGAGGTTCAGTGCCCAGGCCGCCAGCTGGCAGTATGAGGTCGACTGGGCACTGGGTAAACTCCAGGACATTCAAGATGCCATGGACCAGCTGGACCTTGGCCTGGCTGAGATGAAGAATAAGGGCTTGCACTCTGAGGAACAAACCATGGTTGACTGCATATTGGAGAACATCGATGAGACTGCTGTGAGTGAAAATAGTTCAATACTGTAGCAACTCTATCATTTTTATTGCATGTTTTGAAGTGTGACTTTCGATAATGTAATATATCTAGTATAAAGTATATGGCATTTTTATAAGCATCTTTTCTCTGGTGTTCAGATGGTTTCAGTTTCTCCTGCACAGCCTCAGAATTCCAGGATTGACCTAGAAATCTCACAGGTAAGAAATTCTCAAGCCTCATAACTCATTTGGACTACAGACATTAAATATTCTGTAACATTAGCCCACTAGGCCACATAGTTTTTATAAAGATGGCTTGGACAACAAGTCGGTATACCTCACTGATATATTCACACCCCAAAGTTGTGAAAGTAAGGCACTTACAAATGAAGTGAATGGGGTCTATCGGTATACACTAATACTCACTGTTTCAAAAGTATAGCCACAAGACATAAACAATATGCATGTTAAAATAATTTTAGAGTGCTAAAATTGTTAATTAACTCTATCAGTGTTAAGTTATAGCAGAGACTATTTAGCAAAAATGGGCCACTTAAATTATAAATTCATGGGAGAAATGGGAATGCCCATGGTTTTGAAACCATAGTTTTCTACAGTAATATTGTAGTAGTAACCATGGTTAATTTTGTGGTAACTATGGTTTAACTAAATACCATGGGTAAATTATGGTTACTGTAGTTAAACTATGGTTCATTTTTGTATGGGTAAACAAAACAGAAGTCTAATAATTTTCTGTTTAGGCCCATAAATATGATTAAAAATAATATTTGTAATTAACAATTTTATCACAAAAAAATCACAAAAGAACAAAAGCAATTTAATAGAAGTATCGGTATTGGTATCAACATTATTGGGCTTGATATTATTGGAAAAGAATATAAGTGGCATCACTCATTCCTATCTTGAAGAATTTATAATTTTTAATATTTTTAATCATCAACATCACCTA